>NW_027307774.1:847500-1147500 GCF_047496885.1 Scyliorhinus torazame
CTCAGCATCTCCAATCACCTCCCAATAACACAACCTGCAGAAACCTATCCTCAGCATCTTCACTCACCTCCCAATAACACAACCTGCAGAAACCCATTCTCAGCATCTTCCCTAACCTCCCAATAACAGAACCTGCAGAAACCCATCCTCAGCATCTCCACTCACCTCCCAATAACACAACCTGCAGAAACCTATCCTCAGCATCTCCACTCACCTCCCAATAACACAACCTGCAGAAACCCATCCTCAGCATCTTCCCTAACCTCCCAATAACAGACCCTGCAGAAACCCATCCTCAGCATCTCCACTCACCTCCCAATAACACAACCTGCAGAAACCCATCCTCAGCATCTTCACTAACCTCCCAATAACACAACCTGCTGAAACCCATCATCAGCATCTACACTCACCTCCCAATAACACAACCTGCAGAAACCCATCCTCAGCATCTTCACTCACCTTCCAATAACACAACCTGCAGAAACCCTTCCTCAGCATCTTCACTCACCTCCCAATAACACAACCTGCAGAAACCCATCCTCAGCATCTACACTCACATCCCAATAACACAACCTGCAGAAACCCATCCTCAGCATCTTCACTCACCACCCAATAACACAACCTGCAGAAACACATCCTCAGAATCTCCACTCACCTCCCAATAACACAACCTGCAGAAACCCATCCTCAGCATCTCCACTCACCTCCCAATAACACAACCTGCAGAAACCCATCCTCAGCATCTTCACTCACCTCCCAATATCACAACCTGCAGAAACACATCCTCAGCATCTTCACTAACCTTCCAATAACACAACCTGCAGAAACCCATCCTCAGCATCTTCACTCACCTCCCAATAACACAACCTGCAGAAACCCATCCTCAGCATCTCCACTCACCTCCCAATAACACAACCTGCAGAAACCCATCATCAGCATCTTCACTTACCTTCCAATCACACAACCTGCAGAAACCCATCCTCAGCATCTTCACTAACCTTCCAATAACACAACCTGCAGAAACCCATCCTCAGCATCTCCACTCACCTCCCAATAACACAACCTGCAGTAACCCATCCTCAGCATCTCCACTCACCTCCCAAGAACACAACCTGCAGAAACGCATTCTCAGCATCTTCACTCACCTTCCAATAACACAACCTGCAGAAACCCTTCCTCAGCATCTCCACACACCCCCCAATAACACAATCTGCATAAACCCATCCTCAGCATCTTCACTCACCTTCCAATATCACAACCTGCAGAAACCCATCCTCAGCATCTTCCCTGACCGCCCAATAACACAACCTGCTGAAACCCATCATCAGCATCTACACTCACCTCCCAATAACACAACCTGCAGAAACCCATCCTCAGTATCTTCACTCACCTTCCAATAACACAACCTGCAGAAACCCTTCCTCAGCATCTTCACTCACCTCCCAATAACACAACGTGCAGAAACCCATCCTCAGCATCTACACTCACATCCCAATAACACAACCTGCAGAAACCCATCCTCAGCATCTTCACTCACCACCCAATAACACAACCTGCAGAAACACATCCTCAGAATCTCCACTCACCTCCCAATAACACAACCTGCAGAAACCCATCCTCAGCATCTCCACTCACCTCCCAATAACACAACCTGCAGAAACCCATCCTCAGCATCTTCACTCACCTCCCAATATCACAACCTGCAGAAACACATCCTCAGCATCTTCACTAACCTTCCAATAACACAACCTGCAGAAACCCATCCTCAGCATCTTCACTCACCTCCCAATAACACAACCTGCAGAAACCTATCCTCAGCTTCTCCACTCACCTCCCAATAACACAACCTGCAGAAACCCATCATCAGCATCTTCACTTTCCTTCCAATAACACAACCTGCAGAAACCCATCCTCAGCATCTTCACTAACCTTCCAATAACACAACCTGCAGAAACCCATCCTCAGCATCTCCACTCACCTCCCAATAACACAACCTGCAGTAACCCATCCTCAGCATCTCCACTCACCTCCCAAGAACACAACCTGCAGGAACGCATTCTCAGCATCTTCACTCACCTTCCAATATCACAACCTGCAGAAACCCATCCTCAGCATCTCCACTCACCTCCCAATAACACAACCTGCAGAAACCCATCCTCAGCATCTTCACTCACCTCCCAATAACACAACCTGCAGAAACCCATCCTCAGCATCTTCACTCACCGTCCAATAACACAACCTGCAGAAACCCATCCTCAGCATCTCAACTCACCTCCCAGAAAACACAACCTGCAGAACCCATCCTCAGAATCTTCACTAACCTCCCAATAACACAACCTGCAGAAACCCATCATCAGCATCTTCACTTACCTTCCAATAACACAACCTGCAGAAACCCATCCTCAGCATCTTCCCTAACCTTCCAATAACAGAACCTGCAGAAACCCATCCTCAGCATCTCCACTCACCTCCCAATAACACAACCTGCAGAAACCCATCCTCAGCATCTTCCCTAACCTCCCAATAACAGACCCTGCAGAAACCCATCCTCAGAATCTCCACTCACCTCCCAATAACACAACCTGCAGAAACCCATCCTCAGCATCTCCACTCACCTCCCAATAACACAACCTGCAGAAACCCATCCTCAGCATCTTCACTCACCTCCCAATATCACAACCTGCAGAAACACATCCTCAGCATCTTCACTAACCTTCCAATAACACAACCTGCAGAAACCCATCCTCAGCATCTTCACTCACCTCCCAATAACACAACTTGCAGAAACCCATCCTCAGCATCTCCACTCACCTCCCAATAACACAACCTGCAGAAACCCATCATCAGCATCTTCACTTACCTTCCAATAACACAACCTGCAGAAACCCATCCTCAGCATCTTCACTAACCTTCCAATAACACAACCTGCAGAAACCCATCCTCAGCATCTCCACTCACCTCCCAATAACACAACCTGCAGTAACCCATCCTCAGCATCTCCACTCACCTCCCAAGAACACAACCTGCAGAAACGCATTCTCAGCATCTTCACTCACCTTCCAATAACACAACCTGCAGAAACCCTTCCTCAGCATCTCCACACACCCCCCAATAACACAATCTGCATAAACCCATCCTCAGCATCTTCACTCACCTTCCAATATCACAACCTGCAGAAACCCATCCTCAGCATCTTCCCTGACCGCCCAATAACACAACCTGCTGAAACCCATCATCAGCATCTACACTCACCTCCCAATAACACAACCTGCAGAAACCCATCCTCAGCATCTTCACTCACCTTCCAATAACACAACCTGCAGAAACCCTTCCTCAGCATCTTCACTCACCTCCCAATAACACAACCTGCAGAAACCCATCCTCAGCATCTACACTCACATCCCAATAACACAACCTGCAGAAACCCATCCTCAGCATCTTCACTCACCACCCAATAACACAACCTGCAGAAACACATCCTCAGAATCTCCACTCACCTCCCAATAACACAACCTGCAGAAACCCATCCTCAGCACCTCCACTCACCTCCCAATAACACAACCTGCAGAAACCCATCCTCAGCATCTTCACTCACCTCCCGATATCAGAACCTGCAGAAACACATCCTCAGCATCTTCACTAACCTTCCAATAACACAACCTGCAGAAACCCATCCTCAGCATCTTCACTCACCTCCCAATAACACAACCTGCAGAAACCTATCCTCAGCATCTCCACTCACCTCCCAATAACACAACCTGCAGAAACCCATCATCAGCATATTCACTTACCTTCCAATAACACAACCTGCAGAAACCCATCCTCAGCATCTTCACTAACCTTCCAATAACACAACCTGCAGAAACCCATCCTCAGCATCTCCACTCACCTCCCAATAACACAACCTGCAGTAACCCATCCTCAGCATCTCCACTCACCTCCCAAGAACACAACCTGCAGAAACGCATTCTCAGCATCTTCACTCACCTTCCAATAACACAACCTGCAGAAACCCTTCCTCAGCATCTCCACACACCCCCCAATAACACAATCTGCATAAACCCATCCTCAGCATCTTCACTCACCTTCCAATATCACAACCTGCAGAAACCCATCCTCAGCATCTCCACTCACCTCCCAATAACACAACCTGCAGAAACCCATCCTCAGCATCTCCACTCACGTCCCAATAACACAACCTGCAGATACACATCCTCAGCATCTTCACTCACCGTCCAATAACACAACCTGCAGAAACCCATCCTCAGCATCTCAACTCACCTCCCAGAAAACACAACCTGCAGAACCCATCCTCAGAATCTTCACTAACCTCCCAATAACACAACCTGCAGAAACCCATCATCAGCATCTTCACTTACCTTCCAATAACACAACCTGCAGAAACCCATCCTCAGCATCTTCACTAACCTTCCAATAACACAACCTGCAGAAACCCATCCTCAGCATCTCCACTCACCTCCCAATAACACAACCTGCAGTAACCCATCCTCAGCATCTCCACTCACCTCCCAAGAACACAACCTGCAGAAAAGCATTCTCAGCATCTTCACTCACCTTCCAATAACACAACCTGCAGAAACCCTTCCTCAACATCTCCACACACCCCCCAATAACACAATCTGCATAAACCCATCCTCAGCATCTTCACTCACCTTCCAATATCACAACCTGCAGAAACCCATCCTCAGCATCTCCACTCACCTCCCAATAACACAACCTGCAGAAACTAATCCTCAGCATCTTCACTCACCTCCCAATAACACAACCTGCAGAAACCCATCCTCAGCATCTTCACTCACCGTCCAATAACACAACCTGCAGAAACCCATCCTCAGCATCTCAACTCACCTCCCAGAAAACACAACCTGCAGAACCCATCCTCAGAATCTTCACTAACCTCCCAATAACACAACCTGCAGAAACCCATCCTCAGCCTCTTCACTAAACTTCCAATAACACAACCTGCAGAAACCCATCCTCAGCATCTCCAATCACCTCCCAATAACACAACCTGCAGAAACCTATCCTCAGCATCTCCACTCACCTTCCTGCACAACCTGCAGCAACCCATTCTCAGCATCTCCACTCACCTCCCAATAACACAACCTGCAGAAACCCATCCTCAGCATCTCCACTCACATTCCAATAACACAACCTGCAGAAACCCAGCCCCAGCGTCTCCACTCACCTCCCAATAACTTATCCTGCAGAAACCCATCCTCAGCATCTCCAATCACCTCCCAATAACACAACCTGCAGAAACCCATCCTCAGCATCTCCACTCACCTCCCAATAACACAACCTTCAGAAACCCATCCTCAGCATCTTCACTCACCTCCCAATAACACAACCTGCAGAAACCCATCCTCAGCATCTCCACTCACATTCCAATAACACAACCTGCAGAAACCCATCCTCAGCATCTCCACTCACATTCCAATAACACAACCTGCAGAAACCCATTATCAGAATCTTCACTCACCTCCCAATAACACAACCTGCAGAAACCCATCCTCAGCATCTCCACTCACCTCCCAATAACACAACCTGCAGAAACCCATCCTCAGCATCTCCAATCACCTCACAATAACACAACCTGCAGAAACCCATCCACAGCATCTTCCCTAACCTCCCAATAACACAACCTGCAGAAACCTATCCTCAGCATCTCCACTCACCTTCTTGCACAACCTGCAGCAACCCATTCTCAGCATCTCCACTAACCTCCCAATAACACAACCTGCAGAAACCCATCCTCAGCATCTCCACTCAACCTCCAATAACACAACCTGCAGAAACCCATTCTCAGCATCTTCACTCACCTCCCAATAACAGAACCTGCAGAAACCCATTCTCAGCATCTCCCCTCACCTCCCAATAACACAACCTGCAGAAACCCATCCTCAGCATCTCCACTCACCTCCCAATAACACAACCTGCAGAAACCCATCCTCAGCATCTCCACTCACCTCCCAATAACACAACCTGCAGAAACCCATCCACAGCATCTCCACTCACCTCCCAATAACACAACCTGCAGAAACCCATCCTCAGCATCTCCACTCACCTCCCAATAACACAACCTGCAGAAACCCATCCTCAGCATCTCCACTCACCTCCCAATAACACAACCTGCAGAAACCCATCCACAGCATCTCCACTCACCTCCCAATAACACAACCTGCAGAAACCCATCCTCAGCATGTCCACGCACCTCCCAATAACACAACCTGCAGAAACCCATTCTCAGCATCGTCACTAACCTTCCAATAACACAGCCTGCAGAAACCCATCCTCAGCATCTTCACTCACCTCCCAATAACACAACCTGCAGAAACCCATCTTCAGCATCTCCACTCACCTCCGATTAACACAACCTGCAGAAACCCATCCTCAGCATCTCCACTCGCCTCCCAATAACACAACCTGCAGAAACCCATCCTCAGCATCTCCACTCACCTCCCAATAACACAACCTGCAGAAACCCATCCACAGCATCTCCACTCACCTCCCAATAACACAACCTGCAGAAACCCATCCTCAGCATCTCCACTCACCTCCCAATAACACAACCTGCAGAAACCCATTATCAGAATCTTCACTCACCTCCCAATAACACAACCTGCAGAAACCCATCCTCAGCATCTCCACTCACCTCCCAATAACACAACCTGCAGAAACCCATCCTCAGCATCTCCAATCACCTCACAATAACACAACCTGCAGAAACACATCCGCAGCATCTCCACTCACCTTCCAATATCACAACCTGCAGAAACCCATCCCCAGTGTCTCCACTCACCTCCCAATAACACAACCTGCAGAAACCCATCCTCAGCATCTCCAATCACCTCACAATAACACAACCTGCAGAAACCCATCCACAGCATCTTCCCTAACCTCCCAATAACACAACCTGCAGAAACCTATCCTCAGCATCTCCACTCACCTTCTTGCACAACCTGCAGCAACCCATTCTCAGCATCTCCACTAACCTCCCAATAACACAACCTGCAGAAACCCATCCTCAGCATCTCCACTCAACCTCCAATAACACAACCTGCAGAAACCCATCCACAGCATCTTCCCTAACCTCCCAATAACACAACCTGCAGAAACCTATCCTCAGCATCTCCACTCACCTTCTTGCACAACCTGCAGCAACCCATTCTCAGCATCTCCACTAACCTCCCAATAACACAACCTGCAGAAACCTATCCTCAGCATCTCCACTCACCTTCTTGCACAACCTGCAGCAACCCATTCTCAGCATCTCCACTAACCTCCCAATAACACAACCTGCAGAAACCCATCCTCAGCATCTCCACTCAACCTCCAATAACACAACCTGCAGAAACCCATTCTCAGCATCTTCACTCACCTCCCAATAACAGAACCTGCAGAAACCCATTCTCAGCATCTCCCCTCACCTCCCAATAACACAACCTGCAGAAACCCATCCTCAGCATCTCCACTCACCTCCCAATAACACAACCTGCAGAAACCCATCCTCAGCATCTCCACTCACCTCCCAATAACACAACCTGCAGAAACCCATCCACAGCATCTCCACTCACCTCCCAATAACACAACCTGCAGAAACCCATCCTCAGCATCTCCACTCACCTCCCAATAACACAACCTGCAGAAACCCATCCTCAGCATCTCCACTCACCTCCCAATAACACAACCTGCAGAAACCCATCCACAGCATCTCCACTCACCTCCCAATAACACAACCTGCAGAAACCCATCCTCAGCATGTCCACGCACCTCCCAATAACACAACCTGCAGAAACCCATTCTCAGCATCGTCACTAACCTTCCAATAACACAGCCTGCAGAAACCCATCCTCAGCATCTTCACTCACCTCCCAATAACACAACCTGCAGAAACCCATCTTCAGCATCTCCACTCACCTCCGATTAACACAACCTGCAGAAACCCATCCTCAGCATCTCCACTCGCCTCCCAATAACACAACCTGCAGAAACCAATCCTCAGCATCTCCACTCACCTCCCAATAACACAACCTGCAGAAACCCATCCACAGCATCTCCACTCACCTCCCAATAACACAACCTGCAGAAACCCATCCTCAGCATCTCCACTCACCTCCCAATAACACAACCTGCAGAAACCCATTATCAGAATCTTCACTCACCTCCCAATAACACAACCTGCAGAAACCCATCCTCAGCATCTCCACTCACCTCCCAATAACACAACCTGCAGAAACCCATCCTCAGCATCTCCAATCACCTCACAATAACACAACCTGCAGAAACACATCCGCAGCATCTTCCCTAACCTCCCAATAACACAACCTGCAGAAACCTATCCTCAGCATCTCCACTCACCTTCTTGCACAACCTGCAACAACCCATTCTCAGCATCTCCACTAACCTCCCAATAACACAACCTGCAGAAACCCATCCTCAGCATCTCCACTCAACCTCCAATAACACAACCTGCAGAAACCCATTCTCAGCATCTTCACTCACCTCCCAATAACAGAACCTGCAGAAACCCATTCTCAGCATCTCCCCTCACCTCCCAATAACACAACCTGCAGAAACCCATCCTCAGCATCTCCACTCACCTCCCAATAATACAACCTGCAGAAACCCATCCTCAGCATCTCCACTCACCTCCCAATAACACAACCTGCAGAAACCCATCCACAGCATCTCCACTCACCTCCCAATAACACAACCTGCAGAAACCCATCCTCAGCATCTCCACTCACCTCCCAATAACACAACCTGCAGAAACCCATCCTCAGCATCTCCACTCACCTCCCAATAACACAACCTGCAGAAACCCATCCACAGCATCTCCACTCACCTCCCAATAACACAACCTGCAGAAACCCATCCTCAGCATGTCCACGCACCTCCCAATAACACAACCTGCAGAAACCCATTCTCAGCATCGTCACTAACCTTCCAATAACACAGCCTGCAGAAACCCATCCTCAGCATCTTCACTCACCTCCCAATAACACAACCTGCAGAAACCCATCTTCAGCATCTCCACTCACCTCCGATTAACACAACCTGCAGAAACCCATCCTCAGCATCTCCACTCGCCTCCCAATAACACAACCTGCAGAAACCCATCCTCAGCATCTCCACTCACCTCCCAATAACTCAACCTGCAGAAACCCATCCACAGCATCTCCACTCACCTCACAATAACACAACCTGCAGAAACCCATCCTCAGCATCTTCACTAACCTTCCTATAATACAACCTGCAGAAACCCATCCTCAGCATCTTCACTCACCTCCCAATAACACAACCTGTAGAAACCCATTCTCTGCATCTTCACTAACCTTCCAATAAAAGAACCTGCAGAAACCCATCCTCAGCATCTTCATTCACCTCCCAATAACACAACCTGCAGAAACCCATCTTCAGCATCTCCACTCACCTCCCAATAACACAACCTGCAGAAACCCATCCTCAGCATCTCCACTCACCTCCCAATAACACAACCTGCAGAAACCCATCCTCAGCATCTCCACTCACCTCCCAATAACACAACCTGCAGAAACCCATCCTCAGCATCTCCACTCACCTCCCAATAGCACAACCTGCAGAAACCCATCCTCAGCATCTTCACTAACCTCCCAATAACACAACCTGCAGAAACACATCCTCAGCATCTTCACTAACCTTCCAATAACACAATCTGCAGAAAACCATCCTCAGCATCTTCCCCAACCTTCCAACAACACAACCTGCAGAAACCCATCTTCAGCATCTCCACTCACCTCCCAATAACACAACCTGCAGAATCCCATCCTCAGCATCTCCACTAACCTCCCAATATCACAACCTGCAGAAACCCATCCTCAGCATCTCCACTCACCTTCCAATAGCACAACCTGCAGAAACACATCCTCAGCATCTTCACTAACCTTCCAATAACACAACCTGCAGAAACCCATCCTCAGCATCTTCACTCACCTCCCAATAACACAACCTGCAGAAACCCATCCTCAGCATCTTCACTCACCTCCCAATAACACAACCTGCAGAAACCCATCCTCAGCATCTCCACTCACATTCCAATGACACAACCTGCAGAAACCCATCCTCAGCATCTTCACTCACCTCCCAATAACACAACCTGAAGAAACCCATCCTCAGCATCTCCACTCACCTCCCAATAACACAACCTGCAGAAACGCATCCTCAGCATCTCCACTCACCTCCCAATAACACAACCTGCAGAAACACATCCTCAGCATCTCCACTCACCTTCCAATAACACAACCTGCAGAAACCCATCCTCAGCATCTCCACTCACCTCCCAATAACACAACCTGCAGAAACCCATCCTCAGCATCTCCACTCACCTTCCAATAACACAACCTGCAGAAACCCATCCTCAGCATCTCCACTCACCTCCCAATATCACAACCTGCAGAAACCCATCCTCAGCATCTCCACTCACCCCCCAATAACACAACCTGCAGAAATCCATCCTCAGCATCTTCACTAATCTTCCAATAACACAATCTGCAGAAAACCATCCTCAGCATCTTCACTCACCTTCCAATAACACATTCTGCAGAAACCCATCCTCAGCATCTTCACTAACCTCCCAATAACACAACCTGCAGAAACCCATCCTCAGCATCTCCACTCACCTCCCAATAACACAACCTGCAGAAACCCATCCTCAGCATCTCCACTCACCTCCCAATATCACAACCTGCAGAAACCCATCCTCAGCATCTCCACTCACCTTCCAATAACACAACCTGCAGAAACCCATCCACAGCATCTCCACTCACCTCCCAATAACACAACCTGCAGAAACCCATCCTCAGCATCTCCACTCACCTTCCAATAACACAACCTGCAGAAAACCATCCTCAGCATCTTCACTAACCTTCCAATAACACAACCTGCAGAAACCCATCCTCAGCATCTCCACTCACCTTCCAATAACACAACCTGCAGAAACCCATCCCCAGCATCTCCACTCACCTCCCAATAACACAACCTGCAGAAACACATCCTCAGTATCTCCACTCACCTCCCAATAACACAACCTGCAGAAACCCATCCTCAGCATCTCCAATCACCTCACAATAACACAACCTGCAGGAACCCATCCACAGCATCTCCACTCACCTCCCAATAACACAACCTGCAGAAACCCATCCTCAGCATCTCCACTCACCTCCCAATAGCACAACCTGCAGAAACACATCCTCAGCATCTCCACTCACCTCCCAATAACACAGCCTGCAGAAACACATCCGCAGCATCTCCACTCACCTCCCAATAACACATCCTGCAGAAACCCATCCTCAGCATCTTCACTCACCTCCCAATAACACAACCTGCAGAAACCCATCCTCAGCATCTTCACTCACCTCCCAATAACACAACCTGCTGAAACCTATCCTCAGCATCTCCACTCACCTTCCTGCACAACCTGCAGAAACCCATCCTCAGCATCTCCACACAGCTCCCAATAACACAACCTGCAGAAACCCATCCTCAGCATCTCCACTCACCTCCCAGTAACACAACCTGCAGAAACACATCCTCAGCATCTCCACTCACCTTCCAATAACACAACCTGCAGAAACCCATCCTCAGCATCTCCACTCACCTTCCAATAAAACAACCTGCAGAAACCCATCCTCAGCATCTCCACTCACCTCCCAATAACACAACCTGCAGAAACCCATCCTCAGCATCTCCACTCACCTCCCAATAACACAACCTGCAGAAACCCATCCTCAGCATCTTCACTCACCTCCCAGTAACACAACCTGCAGAAACACATCCTCAGCATCTCCACTCACCTTCCAATAACACAACCTGCAGAAACCCATCCTCAGCATCTCCACTCACCTTCCAATAACACAACCTGCAGAAACCCATCCTCAGCATCTCCACTCACCTCCCAATAGCACAACCTGCAGAAACCAATCCTCAGCATCTCCACTCACCCCCCAATAACACAACCTGCAGAAACCCATCCTCAGCATCTCCAATCACCTCCCAATAACACAACCTGCAGAAACCCATCCTCAGCATCTCCACTCACCTCCCAATAACACAACCTGCAGAAATCCATCCTCAGCATCTTCACTCACCTCCCAATAACACAACCTGCAGAAACCCATCTTCAGCATCTCCACTCACATTCCAATAACACAACCTGCAGAAACCCATCCTCAGCATCTCCACTCACATTCCAATAACACAACCTGCAGAAACCCATCCTCAGCATCTTCACTCACCTCCCAATAACACAACCTGCAGAAACCCATCCTCAGCATCTCCACTCACCTCCCAATAACACAACCTGCAGAAACCCATCCTCAGCATCTCCAATCACCTCACAATAACACAACCTGCAGAAACACATCCGCAGCATCTCCACTCACCTTCCAATATCACAACCTGCAGAAACCCATCCCCAGCGTCTCCACTCACCTCCCAATAACACAACCTGCAGAAACCCATCCTCAGCATCTCCAATCACCTCACAATAACACAACCTGCAGAAACCCATCCACAGCATCTTCCCTAACCTCCTAATAACACAACCTGCAGAAACCTATCCTTAGCATCTCCACTCACCTTCTTGCACAACCTGCAGCAACCCATTCTCAGCATCTCCACTAACCTCCCAATAACACAACCTGCAGAAACCCATCCTCAGCATCTCCACTCAACATCCAATAACACAACCTGCAGAAACCCATTCTCAGCATCTTCACTCACCTCCCAATAACAGAACCTGCAGAAACCCATTCTCAGCATCTCCCCTCACCTCCCAATAACACAACCTGCAGAAACCCATCCTCAGCATCTCCACTCACCTCCCAATAACACAACCTGCAGAAACCCATCCTCAGCATCTCCACTCACCTCCCAATAACACAACCTGCAGAAACCCATCCTCAGCATCTCCAATCACCTCACAATAACACAACCTGCAGAAACACATCCGCAGCATCTCCACTCACCTTCCAATATCACAACCTGCAGAAACCCATCCCCAGCGTCTCCACTCACCTCCCAATAACACAACCTGCAGAAACCCATCCTCAGCATCTCCAATCACCTCACAATAACACAACCTGCAGAAACCCATCCTCAGCATCTCCACTCACCTACCAATAACACAACCTGCAGAAACCCATCCACAGCATCTCCACTCACCTCCCAATAACACAACCTGCAGAAACCCATCCTCAGCATCTCCACTCACCTCCCAATAACATAACCTGCAGAAACCCATCCTCAGCATCTCCACTCACCTCCCAATAACACAACCTGCAGAAACCCATCCACAGCATCTCCACTCACCTCCCAATAACACAACCTGCAGAATCCCATCCTCAGCATCTCCACTCACCTCCCAATAACACAACCTGCAGAAACCCATTCTCAGCATCTTCACTAACCTTCCAATAACACAACCTGCAGAAACCCATCCTCAGCATCTTCACTCACCTCCCAATAACACAACCTGCAGAAACCCATCTTCAGCATCTCCACTCACCTCCGATTAACACAACCTGCAGAAACCCATCCTCAGCATCTCCACTCGCCTCCCAATAACACAACCTGCAGAAACCCATCCTCAGCATCTCCACTCACCTCCCAATAACACAACCTGCAGAAACCCATCCACAGCATCTCCACTCACCTCACAATAACACAACCTGCAGAAACCCATCCTCAGCATCTTCACTAACCTTCCTATAATACAACCTGCAGAAACCCATCCTCAGCATCTTCACTCACCTCCCAATAACACAACCTGCAGAAACCCATTCTCTGCATCTTCACTAACCTTCCAATAACACAACCTGCAGAAACCCATCCTCAGCATCTTCATTCACCTCCCAATAACACAACCTGCAGAAACCCATCCTCAGCATCTCCACTCACATTGCAATAACACAACCTGCAGAAACCCATCCTCAGCATCTTCACTCACCTCCCAATAACACAACCTGCAGAAACCCATCCTCAGCATCTCCACTCACCTCCCAATAACACAACCTGCAGAAACCCATCCTCAGCGTCTCCAATCACCTCACAATAACACAACCTGCAGAAACATATCCGCAGCATCTCCACTCACCATCCAATATCACAACCTGCAGAAACCCATCCCCAGCGTCTCCAATCACCTCCCAATAACACAACCTGCAGAAACCCATCCTCAGCATCTCCAATCACCTCACAATAACACAACCTGCAGAAACCCATCCACAGCATCTTCCCTAACCTCCCAATAACACAACCTGCAGAAACCTATCCTCAGCATCTCCACTCACCTTCTTGCACAACCTGCAGCAACCCATTCTCAGCATCTCCACTAACCTCCCAATAACACAACCTGCAGAAACCCATCCTCAGCATCTCCACTCAACATCCAATAACACAACCTGCAGAAACCCATTCTCAGCATCTTCACTCACCTCCCAATAACAGAACCTGCAGAAACCCATTCTCAGCATCTCCCCTCACCTCCCAATAACACTACCTGCAGAAACCCATCCTCAGCATCTCCACTCACCTCCCAATAACACAACCTGCAGAAACCCATCCTCAGCATCTCCACTCACCTTCCAATAACACAACCTGCAGAAACCCATCCTCAGCATCTCCACTCACCTCCCAATAACACAACCTGCAGAAACCCATCCTCAGCATCTCCAATCACCTCACAATAACACAACCTGCAGAAACACATCCGCAGCATCTCCACTCACCTTCCAATATCACAACCTGCAGAAACCCATCCCCAGCGTCTCCACTCACCTCCCAATAACACAACCTGCAGAAACCCATCCTCAGCATCTCCAATCACCTCACAATAACACAACCTGCAGAAACCCATCCACAGCATCTTCCCTAACCTCCCAATAACACAACCTGCAGAAACCTATCCTCAGCATCTCCACTCACCTTCTTGCACAACCTGCAGCAACCCATTCTCAGCATCTCCACTAACCTCCCAATAACACAACCTGCTGAAACCCAGCCTCAGCATCTCCACTCAACTTCCAATAACACAACCTGCAGAAACCCATTCTCAGCATCTTCACTCACCTCCCAATAACAGAACCTGCAGTAACCCATTCTCAGCATCTCCCCTCACCTCCCAATAACACAACCTGCAGAAACCCATCCTCAGCATCTCCACTCACCTCCCAATAACACAACCTGCAGAAACCCATCCTCAGCATCTCCACTCACCTCCCAATAACACAACCTGCAGAAACCCATCCACAGCATCTCCACTCACCTCCCAATAACACAACCTGCAGAAACCCATCCTCAGCATCTCCACTCACCTCCCAATAACACAACCTGCAGAAACCCATCCTCAGCATCTCCACTCACCTCCCAATAACACAACCTGCAGAAACCCATCCACAGCATCTCCACTCACCTCCCAATAACACAACCTGCAGAAACCCATCCTCAGCATCTCCACTCACCTCCCAATAACACAACCTGCAGAAACCCATTCTCAGCATCTTCACTAACCTTCCAATAACACAACCTGCAGAAACCCATCCTCAGCATCTTCACTCACCTCCCAATAACACAACCTGCAGAAACCCATCTTCAGCATCTCCACTCACCTCCGATTAACACAACCTGCAGAAACCCATCCTCAGCATCTCCACTCGCCTCCCAATAACACAACCTGCAGAAACCCATCCTCAGCATCTCCACTCACCTCCCAATAACACAACCTGCAGAAACCCATCCACAGCATCTCCACTCACCTCACAATAACACAACCTGCAGAAACCCATCCTCAGCATCTTCACTAACCTTCCTATAATACAGCCTGCAGAAACCCATCCTCAGCATCTTCACTCACCTCCCAATAACACAACTTGCAGAAACCCATTCTCTGCATCTTCACTAACCTTCCAATAACACAACCTGCAGAAACCCATCCTCAGCATCTTCATTCACCTCCCAATAACACAACCTGCAGAAACCCATCTTCAGCATCTCCACTCACCTCCCAATAACACAACCTGCAGAAACCCATCCTCAGCATCTCCACTCACCTCCCAATAACACAACCTGCAGAAACCCATCCTCAGCATCTCCACTCACCTCCCAATAACACAACCTGCAGAAACCCATCCTCAGCATCTCCACTCACCTCCCAATAGCACAACCTGCAGAAACCCATCCTCAGCATCTTCACTAACCTCCCAATAACACAATCTGCAGAAAACCATCCTCAGCATCTTCCCCAACCTTCCAACAACACAACCTGCAGAAACCCATCTTCAGCATCTCCACTCACCTCCCAATAACACAACCTGCAGAATCCCATCCTCAGCATCTCCACTAACCTCCCAATATCACAACCTGCAGAAACCCATCCTCAGCATCTCCACTCACCTTCCAATAGCACAACCTGCAGAAACACATCCTCAGCATCTTCACTAACCTTCCAATAACACAACCTGCAGAAACGCATCCTCAGCATCTTCACTCACCTCCCAATAACACAACCTGCAGAAATCCATCCTCAGCATCTTCACTCACCTCCCAATAACACAACCTGCAGAAACCCATCCTCAGCATCTCCACTATCATTCCAATGACACAACCTGCAGAAACCCATCCTCAGCATCTTCACTCACCTCCCAATAACACAACCTGCAGAAACCCATCCTCAGCATCTCCACTCACCTCCCAATAACACAACCTGCAGAAACGCATCCTCAGCATCTCCACTCACCTCCCAATAACACAACCTGCAGAAACACATCCTCAGCATCTCCACTCACCTTCCAATAACACAACCTGCAGAAACCCATCCTCAGCATCTCCACTCACCTCCCAATAACACAACCTGCAGAAACCCATCCTCAGCATCTCCACTCACCTTCCAATAACACAACCTGCAGAAACCCATCCTCAGCATCTCCACTCACCTCCCAATATCACAACCTGCAGAAACCCATCCTCAGCATCTCCACTCACCCCCCAATTACACAACCTGCAGAAACCCATCCTCAGCATCTTCACTAACCTTCCAATAACACAATCTGCAGAAAACCATCCTCAGCATCTTCACTCACCTTCCAATAACACGACCTGCAGAAACCCATCCTCAGCATCTTCACTAACCTCCCAATAACACAACCTGCAGAAACCCATCCTCAGCATCTCCACTCACCTCCCAATAACACAACCTGCAGAAACCCATCCTCAGCATCTCCACTCACCTCCCAATATCACAACCTGCAGAAACCCATCCTCAGCATCTCCACTCACCTTCCAATAGCACAACCTGCAGAAACCCATCCACAGCATCTCCACTCACCTCCCAATAACACAACCTGCAGAAACCCATCCTCAGCATCTCCACTCACCTTCCAATAACACAACCTGCAGAAAACCATCCTCAGCATCTTCACTAACCTTCCAATAACACAACCTGCAGAAACCCATCCTCAGAATCTCCACTCACCTTCCAATAACACAACCTGCAGAAACCCATCCCCAGCATCTCCACTCACCTCCCAATAACACAATCTGCAGAAACCCATCCTCAGTATCTCGACTCACCTCCCAATAACACAACCTGCAGAAACCCATCCTCAGCATCTCCACTCACCTCCCAATAACACAACCTGCAGAAACCCATCCTCAGCATCTCCACTCACCTCCCAATAACACAACCTGCAGAAACCCATCCTCAGCATCTCCAATCACCTCACAATAACACAACCTGCAGAAACACATCCGCAGCATCTCCACTCACCTTCCAATATCACAACCTGCAGAAACCCATCCCCAGCGTCTCCACTCACCTCCCAATAACACAACCTGCAGAAACCCATCCTCAGCATCTCCAATCACCTCACAATAACACAACCTGCAGAAACCCATCCACAGCATCTTCCCTAACCTCCCAATAACACAACCTGCAGAAACCTATCCTCAGCATCTCCACTCACCTTCTTGCACAACCTGCAGCAACCCATTCTCAGCATCTCCACTAACCTCCCAATAACACAACCTGCTGAAACCCAGCCTCAGCATCTCCACTCAACTTCCAATAACACAACCTGCAGAAACCCATTCTCAGCATCTTCACTCACCTCCCAATAACAGAACCTGCAGAAACCCATTCTCAGCATCTCCCCTCACCTCCCAATAACACAACCTGCAGAAACCCATCCTCAGCATCTCCACTCACCTCCCAATAACACAACCTGCAGAAACCCATCCTCAGCATCTCCACTCACCTCCCAATAACACAACCTGCAGAAACCCATCCACAGCATCTCCACTCACCTCCCAATAACACAACCTGCATAAACCCATCCTCAGCATCTCCACTCACCTCCCAATAACACAACCTGCAGAAACCCATCCTCAGCATCTCCACTCACCTCCCAATAACACAACCTGCAGAAACCCATCCACAGCATCTCCACTCACCTCCCAATAACACAACCTGCAGAAACCCATCCTCAGCATCTCCACTCACCTCCCAATAACACAACCTGCAGAAACCCATTCTCAGCATCTTCACTAACCTTCCAATAACACAACCTGCAGAAACCCATCCTCAGCATCTTCACTCACCTCCCAATAACACAACCTGCAGAAACCCATCTTCAGCATCTCCACTCACCTCCGATTAACACAACCTGCAGAAACCCATCCTCAGCATCTCCACTCGCCTCCCAATAACACAACCTGCAGAAACCCATCCTCAGCATCTCCACTCACCTCCCAATAACACAACCTGCAGAAACCCATCCACAGCATCTCCACTCACCTCACAATAACACAACCTGCAGAAACCCATCCTCAGCATCTTCACTAACCTTCCTATAATACAGCCTGCAGAAACCCATCCTCAGCATCTTCACTCACCTCCCAATAACACAACCTGCAGAAACCCATTCTCTGCATCTTCACTAACCTTCCAATAACACAACCTGCAGAAACCCATCCTCAGCATCTTCATTCACCTCCCAATAACACAACCTGCAGAAACCCATCTTCAGCATCTCCACTCACCTCCCAATAACACAACCTGCAGAAACCCATCCTCAGCATCTCCACTCACCTCCCAATAACACAACCTGCAGAAACCCATCCTCAGCATCTCCACTCACCTCCCAATAACACAACCTGCAGAAACCCATCCTCAGCATCTCCACTCACCTCCCAATAGCACAACCTGCAGAAACCCATCCTCAGCATCTTCACTAACCTCCCAATAACACAATCTGCAGAAAACCATCCTCAGCATCTTCCCCAACCTTCCAACAACACAACCTGCAGAAACCCATCTTCAGCATCTCCACTCACCTCCCAATAACACAACCTGCAGAATCCCATCCTCAGCATCTCCACTAACCTCCCAATATCACAACCTGCAGAAACCCATCCTCAGCATCTCCACTCACCTTCCAATAGCACAACCTGCAGAAACACATCCTCAGCATCTTCACTAACCTTCCAATAACACAACCTGCAGAAACGCATCCTCAGCATCTTCACTCACCTCCCAATAACACAACCTGCAGAAATCCATCCTCAGCATCTTCACTCACCTCCCAATAACACAATCTGCAGAAACCCATCCTCAGCATCTCCACTCACATTCCAATGACACAACCTGCAGAAACCCATCCTCAGCATCTTCACTCACCTCCCAATAACACAACCTGCAGAAACCCATCCTCAGCATCTCCACTCACCTCCCAATAACACAACCTGCAGAAACGCATCCTCAGCATCTCCACTCACCTCCCAATAACACAACCTGCAGAAACACATCCTCAGCATCTCCACTCACCTTCCAATAACACAACCTGCAGAAACCCATCCTCAGCATCTCCACTCACCTCCCAATAACACAACCTGCAGAAACCCATCCTCAGCATCTCCACTCACCTTCCAATAACACAACCTGCAGAAACCCATCCTCAGCATCTCCACTCACCTCCCAATATCACAACCTGCAGAAACCCATCCTCAGCATCTCCACTCACCCCCCAATTACACAACCTGCAGAAACCCATCCTCAGCATCTTCACTAACCTTCCAATAACACAATCTGCAGAAAACCATCCTCAGCATCTTCACTCACCTTCCAATAACACGACCTGCAGAAACCCATCCTCAGCATCTTCACTAACCTCCCAATAACACAACCTGCAGAAACCCATCCTCAGCATCTCCACTCACCTCCCAATAACACAACCTGCAGAAACCCATCCTCAGCATCTCCACTCACCTCCCAATATCACAACCTGCAGAAACCCATCCTCAGCATCTCCACTCACCTTCCAATAGCACAACCTGCAGAAACCCATCCACAGCATCTCCACTCACCTCCCAATAACACAACCTGCAGAAACCCATCCTCAGCATCTCCACTCACCTTCCAATAACACAACCTGCAGAAAACCATCCTCAGCATCTTCACTAACCTTCCAATAACACAACCTGCAGAAACCCATCCTCAGAATCTCCACTCACCTTCCAATAACACAACCTGCAGAAACCCATCCCCAGCATCTCCACTCACCTCCCAATAACACAATCTGCAGAAACCCATCCTCAGTATCTCGACTCACCTCCCAATAACACAACCTGCAGAAACCCATCCTCAGCATCTCCAATCACCTCACAATAACACAACCTGCAGGAACCCATCCACAGCATCTCCACTCACCTCCCAATAACACAACCTGCAGAAACCCATCCTCAGCATCTCCACTCACCTCCCAATAGCACAACCTGCAGAAACACATCCTCAGCATCTCCACTCACCTCCCAATAACACAGCGTGCAGAAACACATCCGCAGCATCTCCACTCACCTCCCAATAACACATCCTGCAGAAACCCATCCTCAGCATCTTCACTCACCTCCCAATAACACAACCTGCAGAAACCCATCCTCAGCATCTTCACTCACCTCACAATAACACAACCTGCAGAAACCTATCCTCAGCATCTCCACTCACCTTCCTGCACAACCTGCAGAAACCCATCCTCAGCATCTTCACTCACCTCCCAATAACACAACCTGCAGAAACCCATCCTCAGCATCTCCACACAGCTCCCAATAACACAACCTGCAGAAACCCATCCTCAGCATCTCCACTCACCTCCCAATAACACAACCTGCAGAACCGCATCCTCAGCATCTCCACTCACCTCCCAGTAACACAACCTGCAGAAACACATCCTCAGCATCTCCACTCACCTTCCAATAACACAACCTGCAGAAACCCATCCTCAGCATCTCCACTCACCTCCCAATAGCACAACCTGCAGAAACCCATCCTCAGCATCTCCACTCACCCCGCAATAACACAACCTGCAGAAACCCATCCTCAGCATCTCCACTAACCTCCCAAGATCACAACCTGCAGAAACCCATCCTCAGTATCTCCACTCACCTTCCAATAGCACAACCTGCAGAAACACATCCTCAGCATCTTCACTAACCTTCCAATAACACAATTTGCAGAAAACCATCCTCAGCATCTTCCCCAAGCTTCCAACAACACAACCTGCAGAAACCCATCCTCAGCATCTCCACTCACCTTCCAATAACACAACCTACAGAATCCCATCCTCAGCATCTCCACTAACCTCCCAATATCACAACCTGCAGAAACCCATCCTCAGCATCTCCACTCACCTTCCAATAGCACAACCTGCAGAAACACATCCTCAGCATCTTCACTAACCTTCCAATAACACAACCTGCAGAAACCCATCCACAGCATCTCCACTCACCTCCCAATAACACAACCTGCAGAAACCCATCCTCAGCATCTCCACTCACCTCCCAATAGCACAACCTGCAGAAACACATCCTCAGCATCTCCACTCACCTCCCAATAACACAGCCTGCAGAAACACATCCGCAGCATCTCCACTCACCTCCCAATAACACAACCTGCAGGAACCCATCCTCAGCATCTTCACTCACCTCCCAATAACACAACCTGCAGAAACCCATCCTCAGCATCTTCACTCACCTCCCAATAACACAACCTGCAGAAACCTATCCTCAGCATCTCCACTCACCTTCCTGCACAACCTGCAGAAACCCATCCTCAGCATCTTCACTCACCTCCCAATAACACAACCTGCAGAAACCCATCCTCAGCATCTCCACTCACCTCCCAATATCACAACCTGCAGAAACCCATCCTCAGCATCTCCACACAGCTCCCAATAACACAACCTGCAGAAACCCATCCTCAGCATCTCCACTCACCTCCCAATAACACAACCTGCAGAAACGCATCCTCAGCATCTCCACTCACCTCCCAGTAACACAACCTGCAGAAACACATCCTCAGCATCTCCACTCACCTTCCAATAACACAACCTGCAGAAACCCATCCTCAGCATCTCCACTCACCTCCCAATAACACAACCTGCAGAAACCCATCCTCAGCATCTCCACTCACCTTCCAATAACACAACCTGCAGAAACCCATCCTCAGCATCTCCACTCACCTTCCAATAGCACAACCTGCAGAAACACATCCTCAGCATCTTCACTAACCTTCCAATAACACAATCTGCAGAAAGCCATCCTCAGCATCTTCCCCAACCTTCCAACAACACAACCTGCAGAAACCCATCCTCAGCATCTCCACTCACCTCCCAATAACACAACCTACAGAATCCCATCCTCAGCATCTCCACTAACCTCCCAATATCACAACCTGCAGAAACCCATCCTCAGCATCTCCACTCACCTTCCAATAGCACAACCTGCAGAAACACATCCTCAGCATCTTCACTAACCTCCCAATAACACAACCTGCAGAAACCCATCCTCAGCATCTCCACTCAACCTCCAATAACACAACCTGCAGAAACCCATTCTCAGCATCTTCACTCACCTCCCAATAACAGAACCTGCAGAAACCCATTCTCAGCATCACCCCTCACCTCCCAATAACACAACCTGCAGAAACCCATCCTCAGCAACTCCACTCACCTCCCAATAACACAACCTGCAGAAACCCATCCTCAGCATCTCCACTCACCTCCCAATAACACAACCTGCAGAAACCCATCCACAGCATCTCCACTCACCTCCCAATAACACAACCTGCAGAAACCCATCCTCAGCATCTCCACTCACCTCCCAATAACACAACCTGCAGAAACCCATCCTCAGCATCACTCACCTCCCAATAACACAACCTGCAGAAACCCATCCACAGCATCTCCACTCACCTCCCAATAACACAACCTGCAGAAACCCATCCTCAGCATGTCCACGCACCTCCCAATAACACAACCTGCAGAAACCCATTCTCAGCATCTTCACTAACCTTCCAATATCACAGCCTGCCGAAACCCATCCTCAGCATCTCCACTCACCTCCCAATAACACAACCTGCAGAAACCCATTCTCAGCATCTTCACTCACCTCCCAATAACACAACCTGCAGAAACCCATCTTCAGCATCTCCACTCACCTCCGATTAACACAACCTGCAGAAACCCATCCTCAGCATCTCCACTCGCCTCCCAATAACACAACCTGCAGAAACCCATCCTCAGCATCTCCACTCACCTCCCAATAACACAACCTGCAGAAACCCATCCACAGCATCTCCACTCACCTCACAATAACACAACCTGCAGAAACCCATCCTCAGCATCTTCACTAACCTTCCTATAATACAACCTGCAGAAACCCATCCTCAGCATCTTCACTCACCTCCCAAAAACACAACCTGTAGAAACCCATTCTCTGCATCTTCACTAACCTTCCAATAACACAACCTGCAGAAACCCATCCTCAGCATCTTCATTCACCTCCCAATAACACAACCTGCAGAAACCCAGCTTCAGCATCTCCACTCACCTCCCAATAACACAACCTGCAGAAACCCATCCTCAGCATCTCCACTCACCTCCCAATAACACAACCTGCAGAAACCCATCCTCAGCATCTCCACTCACCTCCCAATAACACAACCTGCAGAAACCCATCCTCAGCATCTCCACTCACTTCCCAATAGCACAACCTGCAGAAACCCATCCTCAGCATCTTCACTAACCTCCCAATAACACAACCTGCAGAAACACATCCTCAGCATCTTCACTAACCTTCCAATAACACAATCTGCAGAAAACCATCCTCAGCATATTCCCCAACCTTCCAACAACACAACCTGCAGAAACCCATCTTCAGCATCTCCACTCACCTCCCAATAACACAACCTGCAGAATCCCATCCTCAGCATCTCCACTAACCTCCCAATATCACAACCTGCAGAAACCCATCCTCAGCATCTCCACTCACCTTCCAATAGCACAACCTGCAGAAACACATCCTCAGCATCTTCACTAACCTTCCAATAACACAACCTGCAGAAACCCATCCTCAGCATCTTCACTCACCTCCCAATAACACAACCTGCAGAAACCCATCCTCAGCATCTTCACTCACCTCCCAATAACACAACCTGCAGAAACCCATCCTCAGCATCTCCACTCACATTCCAATGACACAACCTGCAGAAACCCATCCTCAGCATCTTCACTCACCTCCCAATAACACAACCTGCAGAAACCCATCCTCAGCATCTCCACTCACCTCCCAATAACACAACCTGCAGAAACGCATCCTCAGCATCTCCACTCACCTCCCAATAACACAACCTGCAGAAACACATCCTCAGCATCTCCACTCACCTTCCAATAACACAACCTGCAGAAACCCATCCTCAGCATCTCCACTCACCTCCCAATAACACAACCTGCAGAAACCCATCCTCAGCATCTCCACTCACCTTCCAATAACACAACCTGCAGAAACCCATCCTCAGCATCTCCACTCACCTCCCAATATCACAACCTGCAGAAACCCATCCTCAGCATCTCCACTCACCCCCCAATAACACAACCTGCAGAAATCCATCCTCAGCATCTTCACTAACCTTCCAATAACACAATCTGCAGAAAACCATCCTCAGCATCTTCACTCACCTTCCAATAACACATTCTGCAGAAACCCATCCTCAGCATCTTCACTAACCTCCCAATAACACAACCTGCAGAAACCCATCCTCAGCATCTCCACTCACCTCCCAATAACACAACCTGCAGAAACCCATCCTCAGCATCTCCACTCACCTCCCAATAACACAACCTGCAGAAACCCATCCTCAGCATCTCCACTCACCTTCCAATAACACAACCTGCAGAAACCCATCCTCAGCATCTCCACTCACCTCCCAATATCACAACCTGCAGAAACCCATCCTCAGCATCTCCACTCACCCCCCAATAACACAACCTGCAGAAATCCATCCTCAGCATCTTCACTAACCTTCCAATAACACAATCTGCAGAAAACCATCCTCAGCATCTTCACTCACCTTCCAATAACACATTCTGCAGAAACCCATCCTCAGCATCTTCACTAACCTCCCAATAACACAACCTGCAGAAACCCATCCTCAGCATCTCCACTCACCTCCCAATAACACAACCTGCAGAAACCCATCCTCAGCATCTCCACTCACCTCCCAATATCACAACCTGCAGAAACCCATCCTCAGCATCTCCACTCACCTTCCAATAACACAACCTGCAGAAACCCATCCACAGCATCTCCACTCACCTCCCAATAACACAACCTGCAGAAACCCATCCTCAGCATCTCCACTCACCTTCCAATAACACAACCTGCAGAAAACCATCCTCAGCATCTTCACTAACCTTCCAATAACACAACCTGCAGAAACCCATCCTCAGCATCTCCACTCACCTTCCAATAACACAACCTGCAGAAACCCATCCCCAGCATCTCCACTCACCTCCCAATAACACAACCTGCAGAAACCCATCCTCAGTATCTCCACTCACCTCCCAATAACACAACCTGCAGAAACCCATCCTCAGCATCTCCAATCACCTCACAATAACACAACCTGCAGGAACCCATCCACAGCATCTCCACTCACCTCCCAATAACACAACCTGCAGAAACCCATCCTCAGCATCTCCACTCACCTCCCAATAGCACAACCTGCAGAAACACATCCTCAGCATCTCCACTCACCTCCCAATAACACAGCCTGCAGAAACACATCCGCAGCATCTCCACTCACCTCCCAATAACACATCCTGCAGAAACCCATCCTCAGCATCTTCACTCACCTCCCAATAACACAACCTGCAGAAACCCATCCTCAGCATCTTCACTCACCTCCCAATAACACAACCTGCTGAAACCTATCCTCAGCATCTCCACTCACATTCCTGCACAACCTGCAGAAACCCATCCTCAGCATCTTCACTCACCTCCCAATAACACAACCTGCAGAAACCCATCCTCAGCATCTCCACACAGCTCCCAATAACACAACCTGCAGAAACCCATCCTCAGCATCTCCACTCACCTCCCAATAACACAACCTGCAGAAACCCATCCTCAGCATCTCCACTCACCTTCCAATAACACAACCTGCAGAAACCCATCCTCAGCATCTTCACTCACCTCCCAGTAACACAACCTGCAGAAACACATCCTCAGCATCTCCACTCACCTTCCAATAACACAACCTGCAGAAACCCATCCTCAGCATCTCCACTCACCTCCCAATAACACAACCTGCAGAAACCCATCCTCAGCATCTCCACTCACCTTCCAATAACACAAAGTGCAGAAACCCATCCTCAGCATCTCCACTCACCTCCCAATAGCACAACCTGCAGAAACCCATCCTCAGCATCTCCACTCACCCCCCAATAACACAACCTGCAGAAACCCATCCTCAGCATCTCCAATCACCTCCCAATAACACAACCTGCAGAAACCCATCCTCAGCATCTCCACTCACCTCCCAATAACACAACCTGCAGAAATCCATCCTCAGCATCTTCACTCACCTCCCAAAAACACAACCTGCAGAAACCCATCCTCAGCATCTCCACTCACATTCCAATAACACAACCTGCAGAAACCCATCCTCAGCATCTCCACTCACATCCCAATAACACAACCTGCAGAAACCCATCCTCAGCATCTTCACTCACCTCCCAATAACACAACCTGCAGAAACCCATCCCCAGAATCTCCACTCACCTCCCAATAACACAACCTGCTGAAACCCATCCTCAGCATCTCCAATCACCTCACAATAACACAACCTGCAGAAACACATCCGCAGCATCTCCACTCACCTTCCAATATCACAACCTGCAGAAACCCATCCCCAGCGTCTCCACTCACCTCCCAATAACACAACCTGCAGAAACCCATCCTCAGCATCTCCAATCACCTCACAATAACACAACCTGCAGAAACCCATCCACAGCATCTTCCCTAACCTCCTAATAACACAACCTGCAGAAACCTATCCTCAGCATCTCCACTCACCTTCTTGCACAACCTGCAGCAACCCATTCTCAGCATCTCCACTAACCTCCCAATAACACAACCTGCAGAAACCCATCCTCAGCATCTCCACTCAACATCCAATAACACAACCTGCAGAAACCCATTCTCAGCATCTTCACTCACCTCCCAATAACAGAACCTGCAGAAACCCATTCTCAGCATCTCCCCTCACCTCCCAATAACACAACCTGCAGAAACCCATCCTCAGCATCTCCACTCACCTCCCAATAACACAACCTGCAGAAACCCATCCTCAGCATCTCCACTCACCTCCCAATAACACAACCTGCAGAAACCCATCCTCAGCATCTCCACTCACCTCCCATTAACACAACCTGCAGAAACCCATCCTCAGCATCTCCAATCACCTCACAATAACACAACCTGCAGAAACACAACCGCAGCATCTCCACTCACCTTCCAATATCACAACCTGCAGAAACCCATCCCCAGCGTCTCCACTCACCTCCCAATAACACAACCTGCAGAAACCCATCCTCAGCATCTCCAATCACCTCACAATAACACAACCTGCAGAAACCCATCCACAGCATCTTCCCTAACCTCCCAATAACACAACCTGCAGAAACCTATCCTCAGCATCTCCACTCACCTTCTTGCACAACCTGCAGCAACCCATTCTCAGCATCTCCACTAACCTCCCAATAACACAACCTGCAGAAACCCATCCTCAGCATCTCCACTCAACTTCCAATAACACAACCTGCAGAAACCCATTCTCAGCATCTTCACTCACCTCCCAATAACAGAACCTGCAGAAACCCATTCTCAGCATCTCCCCTCACCTCCCAATAACACAACCTGCAGAAACCCATCCTCAGCATCTCCACTCACCTCCCAATAACACAACCTGCAGAAACCCATCCTCAGCATCTCCACTCACCTCCCAATAACACAACCTGCAGAAACCCATCCACAGCATCTCCACTCACCTCCCAATAACACAACCTGCAGAAACCCATCCTCAGCATCTCCACTCACCTCCCAATAACATAACCTGCAGAAACCCATCCTCACCATCTCCACTCACCTCCCAATAACACAACCTGCAGAAACCCATCCACAGCATCTCCACTCACCTCCCAATAACACAACCTGCAGAAACCCATCCTAAGCATCTCCACTCACCTCCCAATAACACAACCTGCAGAAACCCATTCTCAGCATCTTCACTAACCTTCCAATAACACAACCTGCAGAAACCCATCCTCAGCATCTTCACTCACCTCCCAATAACACAACCTGCAGAAACCCATCTTCAGCATCTCCACTCACCTCCGATTAACACAACCTGCAGAAACCCATCCTCAGCATCTCCACTCGCCTCCCAATAACACAACCTGCAGAAACCCATCCTCAGCATCTCCACTCACCTCCCAATAACACAACCTGCAGAAACCCATCCACAGCATCTCCACTCACCTCACAATAACACAACCTGCAGAAACCCATCCTCAGCATCTTCACTAACCTTCCTATAATACAACCTGCAGAAACCCATCCTCAGCATCTTCACTCACCTCCCAATAACACAACCTGCAGAAACCCATTCTCTGCATCTTCACTAACCTTCCAATATCACAACCTGCAGAAACCCATCCTCAGCATCTTCATTCACCTCCCAATAACACAACCTGCAGAAACCCATCCTCAGCATCTCCACTCACATTCCAATAACACAACCTGCAGAAACCCATCCTCAGCATCTTCACTCACCTCCCAATAACACAACCTGCAGAAACCCATCCTCAGCATCTCCACTCACCTCCCAATAACACAACCTGCAGAAACCCATCCTCAGCATCTCCAATCACCTCACAATAACACAACCTGCAGAAACACATCCGCAGCATCTCCACTCACCTTCCAATATCACAACCTGCAGAAACCCATCCCCAGCGTCTCCACTCACCTCCCAATAACACATCCTGCAGAAACCCATCCTCAGCATCTCCAATCACCTCACAATAACACAACCTGCAGAAACCCATCCACAGCATCTTCCCTAACCTCCTAATAACACAACCTGCAGAAACCTATCCTCAGCATCTCCACTCACCTTCTTGCACAACCTGCAGCAACCCATTCTCAGCATCTCCACTAACCTCCCAATAACACAACCTGCAGAAACCCATCCTCAGCATCTCCACTCAACATCCAATAACACAACCTGCAGAAACCCATTCTCAGCATCTTCACTCACCTCCCAATAACAGAACCTGCAGAAACCCATTCTCAGCATCTCCCCTCACCTCCCAATAACACAACCTGCAGAAACCCATCCTCAGCATCTCCACTCACCTCCCAATAACACAACCTGCAGAAACCCATCCTCAGCATCTCCACTCACCTCCCAATAACACAACCTGCAGAAACCCATCCTCAGCATCTCCACTCACCTCCCAATAACACAACCTGCAGAAACCCATCCTCAGCATCTCCAATCACCTCACAATAACACAACCTGCAGAAACACATCCGCAGCATCTCCACTCACCTTCCAATATCACAACCTGCAGAAACCCATCCCCAGCGTCTCCACTCACCTCCCAATAACACTACCTGCAGAAACCCATCCTCAGCATCTCCAATCACCTCACAATAACACAACCTGCAGAAACCCATCCACAGCATCTTCCCTAACCTCCCAATAACACAACCTGCAGAAACCTATCCTCAGCATCTCCACTCACCTTCTTGCACAACCTGCAGCAACCCATTCTCAGCATCTCCACTAACCTCCCAATAACACAACCTGCTGAAACCCAGCCTCAGCATCTCCACTCAACTTCCAATAACACAACCTGCAGAAACCCATTCTCAGCATCTTCACTCACCTCCCAATAACAGAACCTGCAGAAACCCATTCTCAGCATCTCCCCTCACCTCCCAATAACACAACCTGCAGAAACCCATCCTCAGCATCTCCACTCACCTCCCAATAACACAACCTGCAGAAACCCATCCTCAGCATCTCCACTCACCTCCCAATAACACAACCTGCAGAAACCCATCCACAGCATCTCCACTCACCTCCCAATAACACAACCTGCAGAAACCCATCCTCAGCATCTCCACTCACCTCCCAATAACACAACCTGCAGAAACCCATCCTCAGCATCTCCACTCACCTCCCAATAACACAACCTGCAGAAACCCATCCACAGCATCTCCACTCACCTCCCAATAACACAACCTGCAGAAACCCATCCTCAGCATCTCCACTCACCTCCCAATAACACAACCTGCAGAAACCCATTCTCAGCATCTTCACTAACCTTCCAATAACACAACCTGCAGAAACCCATCCTCAGCATTTTCACTCACCTCCCAATAACACAACCTGCAGAAACCCATCTTCAGCATCTCCACTCACCTCCGATTAACACAACCTGCAGAAACCCATCCTCAGCATCTCCACTCGCCTCCCAATAACACAACTTGCAGAAACCCATCCTCAGCATCTCCACTCACCTCCCAATAACACAACCTGCAGAAACCCATCCACAGCATCTCCACTCACCTCACAATAACACAACCTGCAGAAACCCATCCTCAGCATCTTCACTAACCTTCCTATAATACAACCTGCAGAAACCCATCCTCAGCATCTTCACTCACCTCCCAATAACACAACCTGCAGAAACCCATTCTCTGCATCTTCACTAACCTTCCAATAACACAACCTGCAGAAACCCATCCTCAGCATCTTCATTCACCTCCCAATAACACAACCTGCAGAAACCCATCTTCAGCATCTCCACTCACCTCCCAATAACACAACCTGCAAAAACCCATCCTCAGCATCTCCACTCACCTCCCAATAACACAACCTGCAGAAACCCATCCTCAGCATCTCCACTCACCTCCCAATAACACAACCTGCAGAAACCCATCCTCAGCATCTCCACTCACCTCCCAATAGCACAACCTGCAGAAACCCATCCTCAGCATCTTCACTAACCTCCCAATAACACAATCTGCAGAAAACCACCCTCAGCATCTTCCCCAACCTTCCAACAACACAACCTGCAGAAACCCATCTTCAGCATCTCCACTCACCTCCCAATAACACAACCTGCAGAATCCCATCCTCAGGATCTCCACTAACCTCCCAATATCACAACCTGCAGAAACCCATCCTCAGCATCTCCACTCACCTTCCAATAGCACAACCTGCAGAAACACATCCTCAGCATCTTCACTAACCTTCCAATAACACAACCTGCAGAAACGCATCCTCAGCATCTTCACTCACCTCCCAATAACACAACCTGCAGAAATCCATCCTCAGCATCTTCACTCACCTCCCAATAACACAACCTGCAGAAACCCATCCTCAGCATCTCCACTCACATTCCAATGACACAACCTGCAGAAACCCATCCTCAGCATCTTCACTCACCTCCCAATAACACAACCTGCAGAAACCCATCCTCAGCATCTCCACTCACCTCCCAATAACACAACCTGCAGAAACGCATCCTCAGCATCTCCACTCACCTCCCAATAACACAACCTGCAGAAACACATCCTCAGCATCTCCACTCACCTCCCAATAACACAACCTGCAGAAACCCATCCACAGCATCTTCCCTAACCTCCCAATAACACAACCTGCAGAAACCTATCCTCAGCATCTCCACTCACCTTCTTGCACAACCTGCAGCAACCCATTCTCAGCATCTCCACTAACCTCCCAATAACACAACCTGCTGAAACCCAGCCTCAGCATCTCCACTCAACTTCCAATAACACAACCTGCAGAAACCCATTCTCAGCATCTTCACTCACCTCCCAATAACAGAACCTGCAGAAACCCATTCTCAGCATCTCCCCTCACCTCCCAATAACACAACCTGCAGAAACCCATCCTCAGCATCTCCACTCACCTCCCAATAACACAACCTGCAGAAACCCATCCTCAGCATCTCCACTCACCTCCCAATAACACAACCTGCAGAAACCCATCCACAGCATCTCCACTCACCTCCCAATAACACAACCTGCAGAAACCCATCCTCAGCATCTCCACTCACCTCCCAATAACACAACCTGCAGAAACCCATCCTCAGCATCTCCACTCACCTCCCAATAACACAACCTGCAGAAACCCATCCACAGCATCTCCACTCACCTCCCAATAACACAACCTGCAGAAACCCATCCTCAGCATCTCCACTCACCTCCCAATAACACAACCTGCAGAAACCCATTCTCAGCATCTTCACTAACCTTCCAATAACACAACCTGCAGAAACCCATCCTCAGCATCTTCACTCACCTCCCAATAACACAACCTGCAGAAACCCATCTTCAGCATCTCCACTCACCTCCGATTAACACAACCTGCAGAAACCCATCCTCAGCATCTCCACTCGCCTCCCAATAACACAACTTGCAGAAACCCATCCTCAGCATCTCCACTCACCTCCCAATAACACAACCTGCAGAAACCCATCCACAGCATCTCCACTCACCTCACAATAACACAACCTGCAGAAACCCATCCTCAGCATCTTCACTAACCTTCCTATAATACAACCTGCAGAAACCCATCCTCAGCATCTTCACTCACCTCCCAATAACACAACCTGCAGAAACCCATTCTCTGCATCTTCACTAACCTTCCAATAACACAACCTGCAGAAACCCATCCTCAGCATCTTCATTCACCTCCCAATAACACAACCTGCAGAAACCCATCTTCAGCATCTCCACTCACCTCCCAATAACACAACCTGCAGAAACCCATCCTCAGCATCTCCACTCACCTCCCAATAACACAACCTGCAGAAACCCATCCTCAGCATCTCCACTCACCTCCCAATAACACAACCTGCAGAAACCCATCCTCAGCATCTCCACTCACCTCCCAATAGCACAACCTGCAGAAACCCATCCTCAGCATCTTCACTAACCTCCCAACAACACAATCTGCAGAAAACCACCCTCAGCATCTTCCCCAACCTTCCAACAACACAACCTGCAGAAACCCATCTTCAGCATCTCCACTCACCTCCCAATAACACAACCTGCAGAATCCCATCCTCAGGATCTCCACTAACCTCCCAATATCACAACCTGCAGAAACCCATCCTCAGCATCTCCACTCACCTTCCAATAGCACAACCTGCAGAAACACATCCTCAGCATCTTCACTAACCTTCCAATAACACAACCTGCAGAAACGCATCCTCAGCATCTTCACTCACCTCCCAATAACACAACCTGCAGAAATCCATCCTCAGCATCTTCACTCACCTCCCAATAACACAACCTGCAGAAACCCATCCTCAGCATCTCCACTCACATTCCAATGACACAACCTGCAGAAACCCATCCTCAGCATCTTCACTCACCTCCCAATAACACAACCTGCAGAAACCCATCCTCAGCATCTCCACTCACCTCCCAATAACACAACCTGCAGAAACGCATCCTCAGCATCTCCACTCACCTTCCAATAACACAACCTGCAGAAACACATCCTCAGCATCTCCACTCACCTTCCAATAACACAACCTGCAGAAACCCATCCTCAGCATCTCCACTCACCTCCCAATAACACAACCTGCAGAAACCCATCCTCAGCATCTCCACTCACCTTCCAATAACACAACCTGCAGAAACCCATCCTCAGCATCTCCACTCACCTCCCAATATCACAACCTGCAGAAACCCATCCTCAGCATCTCCACTCACCCCCCAATTACACAACCTGCAGAAACCCATCCTCAGCATCTTCACTAACCTTCCAATAACACAATCTGCAGAAAACCATCCTCAGCATCTTCACTCACCTTCCAATAACACGACCTGCACAAACCCATCCTCAGCATCTTCACTAACCTCCCAATAACACAACCTGCAGAAACCCATCCTCAGCATCTCCACTCACCTCCCAATAACACAACCTGCAGAAACCCATCCTCAGCATCTCCACTCACCTCCCAATATCACAACCTGCAGAAACCCATCCTCAGCATCTCCACTCACCTTCCAATAACACAACCTGCAGAAACCCATCCACAGCATCTCCACTCACCTCCCAATAACACAACCTGCAGAAACCCATCCTCAGCATCTCCACTCACCTTCCAATAACACAACCTGCAGAAAACCATCCTCAGCATCTTCACTAACCTTCCAATAACACAACCTGCAGAAACCCATCCTCAGAATCTCCACTCACCTTCCAATAACACAACCTGCAGAAACCCATCCCCAGCATCTCCACTCACCTCCCAATAACACAACCTGCAGAAACCCATCCTCAGTATCTCCACTCACCTCCCAATAACACAACCTGCAGAAACCCATCCTCAGCATCTCCAATCACCTCACAATAACACAACCTGCAGGAACCCATCCACAGCATCTCCACTCACCTCCCAATAACACAACCTGCAGAAACCCATCCTCAGCATCTCCACTCACCTCCCAATAGCACAACCTGCAGAAACACATCCTCAGCATCTCCACTCACCTCCCAATAACACAGCGTGCAGAAACACATCCGCAGCATCTCCACTCACCTCCCAATAACACATCCTGCAGAAACCCATCCTCAGCATCTTCACTCACCTCCCAATAACACAACCTGCAGAAACCCATCCTCAGCATCTTCACTCACCTCACAATAACACAACCTGCAGAAACCTATCCTCAGCATCTCCACTCACCTTCCTGCACAACCTGCAGAAACCCATCCTCAGCATCTTCACTCACCTCCCAATAACACAACCTGCAGAAACCCATCCTCAGCATCTCCACTCACCTCCAAATAACACAACCTGCAGAACCGCATCCTCAGCATCTCCACTCACCTCCCAGTAACACAACCTGCAGAAACACATCCTCAGCATCTACACTCACCTTCCAATAACACAACCTGCAGAAACCCATCCTCAGCATCTCCACTCACCTCCCAATAACACAACCTGCAGAAACCCATCCTCAGCATCTCCACTCACCTTCCAATAACACAACCTGCAGAAACCCATCCTCAGCATCTCCACTCACCTCCCAATAGCACAACCTGCAGAAACCCATCCTCAGCATCTCCACTCACCCCGCAATAACACAACCTGCAGAAACCCATCCTCAGCATCTCCACTAACCTCCCAAGATCACAACCTGCAGAAACCCATCCTCAGCATCTCCACTCACCTTCCAATAGCACAACCTGCAGAAACACATCCTCAGCATCTTCACTAACCTTCCAATAACACAATTTGCAGAAAACCATCCTCAGCATCTTCCCCAACCTTCCAACAACACAACCTGCAGAAACCCATCCTCAGCATCTCCACTCACCTCCCAATAACACAACCTACAGAATCCCATCCTCAGCATCTCCACTAACCTCCCAATATCACAACCTGCAGAAACCCATCCTCAGCATCTCCACTCACCTTCCAATAGCACAACCTGCAGAAACACATCCTCAGCATCTTCACTAACCTTCCAATAACACAACCTGCAGAAACCCATCCACAGCATCTCCACTCACCTCCCAATAACACAACCTGCAGAAACCATCCTCAGCATCTCCACTCACCTCCCAATAGCACAACCTGCAGAAACACATCCTCAGCATCTCCACTCACCTCCCAATAACACAGCCTGCAGAAACACATCCGCAGCATCTCCACTCTCCTCCCAATAACACAACCTGCAGAAACCCATCCTCAGCATCTTCACTCACCTCCCAATAACACAACCTGCAGAAACCCATCCTCAGCATCTTCACTCACCTCCCAATAACACAACCTGCAGAAACCTATCCTCAGCATCTCCACTCACCTTCCTGCACAACCTGCAGAAACCCATCCTCAGCATCTTCACTCACCTCCCAATAACACAACCTGCAGAAACCCATCCTCAGCATCTCCACTCACCTCCCAATATCACAACCTGCAGAAACCCATCCTCAGCATCTCCACACAGCTCCCAATAACACAACCTGCAGAAACCCATCCTCAGCATCTCCACTCACCTCCCAATAACACAACCTGCAGAAACGCATCCTCAGCATCTCCACTCACCTCCCAGTAACACAACCTGCAGAAACACATCCTCAGCATCTCCACTCACCTTCCAATAACACAACCTGCAGAAACCCATCCTCAGCATCTCCACTCACCTCCCAATAACACAACCTGCAGAAACCCATCCTCAGCATCTCCACTCACCTTCCAATAACACAACCTGCAGAAACCCATCCTCAGCATCTCCACTCACCTCCCAATAGCACAACCTGCAGAAACCCATCCTCAGCATCTCCACTCACCCCCCAATAACACAACCTGCAGAAACCCATCCTCAGCATCTCCACTAACCTCCCAATACCACAACCTGCAGAAACCCATCCTCAGCATCTCCACTCACCTTCCAATAGCACAACCTGCAGAAACACATCCTCAGCATCTTCACTAACCTTCCAATAACACAATCTGCAGAAAGCCATCCTCAGCATCTTCCCCAACCTTCCAACAACACAACCTGCAGAAACCCATCCTCAGCATCCCCACTCACCTCCCAATAACACAACCTACAGAATCCCATCCTCAGCATCTCCACTAACCTCCCAATATCACAACCTGCAGAAACCCATCCTCAGCATCTCCACTCACCTTCCAATAGCACAACCTGCAGAAACACATCCTCAGCATCTTCACTAACCTTCCAATAACACAACCTGCAGAAACCCATCCTCAGCATCTTCACTCACCTCCCATTAACACAACCTGCAGAAACCCATCCTCAGCATCTTCACTCACCTCCCAATAACACAACCTGCAGAAACCCATCCTCAGCATCTCCACTCACATTCCAATAACACAACCTGCAGAAACCCATCCTCAGCATCTTCACTCACCTCGCAATAACACAACCTGCAGAAACCCATCCTCAGCATCTCCACTCACCTCCCAATAACACAACCTGCAGAAACCCATCCTCAGCATCTCCACTCACCTCCCAATAACACAACCTGCAGAAACCCATCCTCAGCATCTCCACTCACCTCCCAATATCACAACCTGCAGAAACCCATCCTCAGCATCTCCACACACCTCCCAATATCACAACCTGCAGAAACCCATCCTCAGCATCTCCACTCACCTCCCAATAACACAACCTGCAGAAACGCATCCTCAGCATCTCCATTCACCTCCCAATAACACAACCTGCAGAAACACATCCTCAGCATCTCCACTCACCTTCCAATAACACAACCTGCAGAAACCCATCCTCAGCATCTCCACTCACCTCCCAATAACACAACCTGCAGAAACCCATCCTCAGCATCTCCACTCACCTTCCAATAACACAACCTGCAGAAACCCATCCTCAGCATCTCCACTCACCTCCCAATATCACAACCTGCAGAAACCCATCCTCAGCATCTCCACTCACCCCCCAATAACACAACCTGCAGAAACCCATCCTCAGCATCTTCACTAACCTTCCAATAACACAATCTGCAGAAAACCATCCTCAGCATCTTCACTCACCTTCCAATAACACAACCTGCAGAAACCCATCCTCAGCATCTTCACTCACCTCCCCATAACACAACCTGCAGAAACCCATCCTCAGCATCTTCACTCACCTCCCAATAACACAACCTGCAGAAACCCATCCTCAGCATCTCCACTCACATTCCAATAACACAACCTGCAGAAACCCATCCTCAGCATCTTCACTCACCTCGCAATAACACAACCTGCAGAAACCCATCCTCAGCATCTCCACTCACCTCCCAATAACACAACCTGCAGAAACCCATCCTCAGCATCTCCACTCACCTCCCAATAACACAACCTGCAGAAACCCATCCTCAGCATCTCCACTCACCTCCCAATATCACAACCTGCAGAAACCCATCCTCAGCATCTCCACACACCTCCCAATATCACAACCTGCAGAAACCCATCCTCAGCATCTCCACTCACCTCCCAATAACACAACCTGCAGAAACGCATCCTCAGCATCTCCATTCACGTCCCAATAACACAACCTGCAGAAACACATCCTCAGCATCTCCACTCACCTTCCAATAACACAACCTGCAGAAATCCATCCTCAGCATCTCCACTCACCTCCCAATAACACAACCTGCAGAAACCCATCCTCAGCATCTCCACTCACCTTCCAATAACACAACCTGCAGAAACCCATCCTCAGCATCTCCACTCACCTCCCAATATCACAACCTGCAGAAACCCATCCTCAGCATCTCCACTCACCCCCCAATAACACAACCTGCAGAAACCCATCCTCAGCATCTTCACTAACCTTCCAATAACACAATCTGCAGAAAACCATCCTCAGCATCTTCACTCACCTTCCAATAACACAACCTGCAGAAACCCATCCTCAGCATCTTCACTAACCTCCCAATAACACAACCTGCAGAAACCCATCCTCACATCTCCACTCACCTCCCAATAACACAACCTTCAGAAACCCATCCTCAGCATCTCCACTCACCTCCCAATACCACAACCTGCAGAAACCCATCCTCAGCATCTCCACTCACCTCCCAATATCACAACCTGCAGAAACCCATCCTCAGCATCTCCACTCACCTTCCAAGAACAGAACCTGCTGAAACCCATCCTCAGCATCTTCACTCACCTCCCAATAACACAACCTGCAGAAACCCATCCTCAGCATCTTCACTCACCTTCCAATAACACAACCTGCAGAAACCCATCCTCAGCATCTCCACTCACCTTCCAATAACACAACCTGCAGAAACCCATCCTCAGCATCCCCACGCACCTTCCAATAACACAACCTGCAGAAACCCATCCTCAGCGTCTCCACTCACCTCCCAATAACACAACCTGCAGAAACCCATCCTCAGCATCTCCACTCACCTCCCAATAACACAACCTGCAGTAACCCATCCTCAGCATATTCACTCACCTCCCAATAACACAACCTGCAGTAACCCATCCTCAGCATCTCCACTCACCTTCCAATAACACAACCTGCAGAAACCCATCCTCAGCATCTCCACTCACCTTCCAATAACACAACCTGCAGAAACCCATCCTCAGCAACTTCACTAACCACCCAATAACACAACGTGCAGAATCCCATCCTCAGCATCTCCACCCACCTCCCAATAACACAACCTGCAGAAACCCATCCTCAGCATCTTTACTCACCTCCCAATAACACAACCTGCAGAAACCCATCCTCAACATCTTCACTCACCTCCCAATAACACAACCTGCAGAAACCCATCCTCAGCGTCTCCACTCACCTCCCAATAACACAACCTGCAGAAACTCATCCTCAGCATCTTCACTCACCTCCAAATAACACAACCTGCAGAAACCCATCCTCAGCATCTTCACTCACCTCCCAATAACACAACCTGCAGAAACCCATCCTCAGCATCTCCACTCACATTCCAATAACACAACCTGCAGAAACCCATCCTCAGCATCTTCACTCACCTCGCAATAACACAACCTGCAGAAACCCATCCTCAGCATCTCCACTCACCTCCCAATAACACAACCTGCAGAAACCCATCCTCAGCATCTCCACTCACCTCCCAATAACACAACCTGCAGAAACCCATCCTCAGCATCTCCACTCACCTCCCAATATCACAAGCTGCAGAAACCCATCCTCAGCATCTCCACACACCTCCCAATATCACAACCTGCAGAAACCCATCCTCAGCATCTCCACTCACCTCCCAATAACACAACCTGAGAAACGCATCCTCAGCATCTCCATTCACCTCCCAATAACACAACCTGCAGAAACACATCCTCAGCATCTCCACTCACCTTCCAATAACACAACCTGCAGAAACCCATCCTCAGCATCTCCACTCACCTCCCAATAACACAACCTGCAGAAACCCATCCTCAGCATCTCCACTCACCTTCCAATAACACAACCTGCAGAAACCCATCCTCAGCATCTCCACTCACCTCCCAATATCACAGCCTGCAGAAACCCATCCTCAGCATCTCCACTCACCTCCCAATAACACAACCTGCAGAAACGCATCCTCAGCATCTCCATTCACCTCCCAATAACACAACCTGCAGAAACACATCCTCAGCATCTCCACTCACCTTCCAATAACACAACCTGCAGAAACCCATCCTCAGCATCTCCACTCACCTCCCAATAACACAACCTGCAGAAACCCATCCTCAGCATCTCCACTCACCTTCCAATAACACAACCTGCAGAAACCCATCCTCAGCATCTCCACTCACCTCCCAATATCACAACCTGCAGAAACCCATCCTCAGCATCTCCACTCACCCCCCAATAACACAACCTGCAGAAACCCATCCTCAGCATCTTCACTAACCTTCCAATAACACAATCTGCAGAAAACCATCCTCAGCATCTTCACTCACCTTCCAATAACACAACCTGCAGAAACCCATCCTCAGCATCTTCACTCACCTCCCCATAACACAACCTGCAGAAACCCATCCTCAGCATCTTCACTCACCTCCCAATAACACAACCTGCAGAAACCCATCCTCAGCATCTCCACTCACATTCCAATAACACAACCTGCAGAAACCCATCCTCAGCATCTTCACTCACCTCGCAATAACACAACCTGCAGAAACCCATCCTCAGCATCTCCACTCACCTCCCAATAACACAACCTGCAGAAACCCATCCTCAGCATCTCCACTCACCTCCCAATAACACAACCTGCAGAAACCCATCCTCAGCATCTCCACTCACCTCCCAATATCACAACCTGCAGAAACCCATCCTCAGCATCTCCACACACCTCCCAATATCACAACCTGCAGAAACCCATCCTCAGCATCTCCACTCACCTCCCAATAACACAACCTGCAGAAACGCATCCTCAGCATCTCCATTCACCTCCCAATAACACAACCTGCAGAAACACATCCTCAGCATCTCCACTCACCTTCCAATAACACAACCTGCAGAAATCCATCCTCAGCATCTCCACTCACCTCCCAATAACACAACCTGCAGAAACCCATCCTCAGCATCTCCACTCACCTTCCAATAACACAACCTGCAGAAACCCATCCTCAGCATCTCCACTCACCTCCCAATATCACAACCTGCAGAAACCCATCCTCAGCATCTCCACTCACCCCCCAATAACACAACCTGCAGAAACCCATCCTCAGCATCTTCACTAACCTTCCAATAACACAATCTGCAGAAAACCATCCTCAGCATCTTCACTCACCTTCCAATAACACAACCTGCAGAAACCCATCCTCAGCATCTTCACTAACCTCCCAATAACACAACCTGCAGAAACCCATCCTCAGCATCTCCACTCACCTCCCAATAACACAACCTTCAGAAACCCATCCTCAGCATCTCCACTCACCTCCCAATACCACAACCTGCAGAAACCCATCCTCAGCATCTCCACTCACCTCCCAATATCACAACCTGCAGAAACCCATCCTCAGCATCTCCACTCACCTTCCAAGAACAGAACCTGCTGAAACCCATCCTCAGCATCTTCACTCACCTCCCAATAACACAACCTGCAGAAACCCATCCTCAGCATCTTCACTCACCTTCCAATAACACAACCTGCAGAAACCCATCCTCAGCATCTCCACTCACCTTCCAATAACACAACCTGCAGAAACCCATCCTCAGCATCCCCACGCACCTTCCAATAACACAACCTGCAGAAACCCATCCTCAGCGTCTCCACTCACCTCCCAATAACACAACCTGCAGAAACCCATCCTCAGCATCTCCACTCACCTCCCAATAACACAACCTGCAGTAACCCATCCTCAGCATATTCACTCACCTCCCAATAACACAACCTGCAGTAACCCATCCTCAGCATCTCCACTCACCTTCCAATAACACAACCTGCAGAAACCCATCCTCAGCATCTCCACTCACCTTCCAATAACACAACCTGCAGAAACCCATCCTCAGCAACTTCACTAACCACCCAATAACACAACGTGCAGAATCCCATCCTCAGCATCTCCACCCACCTCCCAATAACACAACCTGCAGAAACCCATCCTCAGCATCTTTACTCACCTCCCAATAACACAACCTGCAGAAACCCATCCTCAACATCTTCACTCACCTCCCAATAACACAACCTGCAGAAACCCATCCTCAGCGTCTCCACTCACCTCCCAATAACACAACCTGCAGAAACTCATCCTCAGCATCTTCACTCACCTCCAAATAACACAACCTGCAGAAACCCATCCTCAGCATCTTCACTCACCTCCCAATAACACAACCTGCAGAAACCCATCCTCAGCATCTCCACTCACATTCCAATAACACAACCTGCAGAAACCCATCCTCAGCATCTTCACTCACCTCGCAATAACACAACCTGCAGAAACCCATCCTCAGCATCTCCACTCACCTCCCAATAACACAACCTGCAGAAACCCATCCTCAGCATCTCCACTCACCTCCCAATAACACAACCTGCAGAAACCCATCCTCAGCATCTCCACTCACCTCCCAATATCACAAGCTGCAGAAACCCATCCTCAGCATCTCCACACACCTCCCAATATCACAACCTGCAGAAACCCATCCTCAGCATCTCCACTCACCTCCCAATAACACAACCTGAGAAACGCATCCTCAGCATCTCCATTCACCTCCCAATAACACAACCTGCAGAAACACATCCTCAGCATCTCCACTCACCTTCCAATAACACAACCTGCAGAAACCCATCCTCAGCATCTCCACTCACCTCCCAATAACACAACCTGCAGAAACCCATCCTCAGCATCTCCACTCACCTTCCAATAACACAACCTGCAGAAACCCATCCTCAGCATCTCCACTCACCTCCCAATATCACAGCCTGCAGAAACCCATCCTCAGCATCTCCACTCACCCCCCAATAACACAACCTGCAGAAACCCATCCTCAGCATCTTCACTAACCTTCCAATAACACAATCTGCAGAAAACCATCCTCAGCATCTTCACTCACCTTCCAATAACACAACCTGCAGAAACCCATCCTCAGCATCTTCACTAACCTCCCAATAACACAACCTGCAGAAACCCATCCTCAGCATCTTCACTCACCTCCCAATAACACAACCTGCAGAAACCCATCCTCAGCATCTCCACTCACCTCCCAATAACACAACCTGCAGAAACCCATCCTCAGCATCTCCACTCACCTCCCAATACCACAACCTGCAGAAACCCATCCTCAGCATCTCCACTCACATCCCATTATCACAACCTGCAGAATCCCATCCTCAGCATCTCCACCCACCTCCCAATAACACAACCTGCAGAAACCCATCCTCAGCATCTTTACTCACCTCCCAATAACACAACCTGCAGAAACCCATCCTCAACATCTTCACTCACCTCCCAATAACACAACCTGCAGAAACCCATCCTCAGCGTCTCCACTCACCTCCCAATAACACAACCTGCAGAAACTCATCCTCAGCATCTCCACTCACCTCCCAAAAACACAACCTGCAGAAACCCATCCTCAGCATCTCCACTCACCTCCCAATAACACAAACTGCAGAAACCCATCCTCAGCATCTTCCCCAACCTTCCAACAACACAACCGGCAGAAACCCATCCTCAGCATCTCCACTCACCTCCCAATAACACAACCTGCAGCAAACCATCCTCAGCATCTTCCCTAACCTTCCAATAACACAACCTGCAGAAACCCATCCTCAGCATCTTCACCCACCTCCCAATAACACAACATGCAGAAACCCATCCTGAGCATCTTCCCTAACCTTCCCATAACACAACCTTCAGAAACGCATCCTCAGCATCTCAACTCACCTCCCAATAACACAACCTGCAGAAACCCATTCTCAGCATCTCCACTCACCTCCCAATAACACAACCTGCAGAAACCCATCCTCAGCATCTCCACCATCTTCCAATAACACAACCTGCAGAAACCCATCCTCAGCATCTCCACTCACCTCCCAATAACACAACCTGCAGAAACAATCCTCAGCATCTTCCCTAACCTTCCAATAACACAACCTGCAGAAACCCATCCTCAGCATCTCCACTAACCTTCCAATAATACAACCTGCAGAAACCGATTCTCAGCCTCTTCACTCACCTCCCAATAACAGAATTGTAAAAGTAATGAAAAATAACTCATTTCCACATTCATTGAAAATGGACATGGGCTTGGTCTAATTTGATTGAGTGCGACTGTGGAGAATTTCAATCACTTAATGAGAATTCAGATAGTGGGATGCTACCAGACTGGGAACCAATCTACAGCAGTGAGCACAGGGATGATAGTTGACTGGGATTGGGTGAGGGTTAGGACCCAGACTGGGAATCAATCTACAGCAGTGAGCACAGGGATGATGGGTGACTGGGATTGGGTGAGGGTTAGGACCCAGACTGGGAACCAATCTACAGCAATGAGCACAGGGATGATAGGGGACTGGGATTGGGTGCGGGTTAGGATATGGCAGCAGAGTTGGAGATGAGCTGCGCTTCATGAAGATTTGTATCAGAAATTGTGTGACAGAATATCATTGGATTAGTCGAGTGTGGATCTAACAAAGACACAGATGATGATTTATTCTGCAGCTGAGATGAAGCAGAGGTGGCGATGGCAAGCGAGCAGGATTGGGAATGGCGAGAGTGTCTGGCTATAATAACTTTACTGTCAAAGGGAGAGCAGGGATTGTGAACAGCCTCCGATATTAACCAGAGAGCGAGTGGAGCCACTGGATAGGGAATGAGGTCAGTGACTGGAATCGATGTTGATATTTATAGCTAAAGGCACAGAGCTTCAAGGTAAGGAAGTGTTATTCCCATTATTCCAGATGTTGCTCAGATCACACCTGGAGTATTGCACAGTCCTGGCCCCTGATTTGAGGAAAGATGTAGGGGCTTTAGAGGCAGTTCAGAGGAGGTTGACGAGACTGACCGCAGAGATGAGGGCTTTGTCTTATCAAGAGAGTTGTTAAGAAGGAGTAGAGATCCAATTGTGGTTTCTAAGATGATAAAAGGTGTGGGCGAAGTGGAAGTGGAGCGGATGCTTCCTCTTGTGGGGCGTTCTGGAACGAGAGGTCAGAATCTCAGGATAACAGGCAGCAAATGTGAATCAGAGCTGAGGAGAAACTATTTCTCCCAATGGGATGTGAATCTTGGAATTCGCTATCCAGAGTGCGGGGCATGCTGGGACAGTGAGTACATTTAAGGAGCAGTTATATAGATTTTGAATTGGGAATGGGTTGAGAATCTTGGACAATGGGCAGGGCGGCGGCGTTAAGCCGAGGATGAGATCAGCCAAGACCGAATGACGGAGCAGACGCGAGGGGCCAAATAGCCTCATTCTGCTCCTGGACCTGAAAACTTACAAACTTCTGAACTGCAGAACGTGGATTCAATCTTTCCAAGATGCAAATGACCAGAGCAATAATACACTTAAAGTGGTTTATACAATAAATAACTGGATAGTGAGACTTACCAGGGACACCGACAACAGCCAGGAGGGGATAGTAACCCTCTTGAATTATCATCAGTGCGCCGTAGATCCGCAATGGTAAAGACTGGAAAGACATCAAGTAAGTACCCCCGGATAAACTCCTGTCCATTGCTGTAACGTTCCTGTGGATAGTTCCCAGATTCTGATCCATTGCTGTAACGTTCCTGTGGGCAGTTCCCAGATTCTGATCCATTGCTGTAACGTTCCTGTGGATAGTTCCCAGATTCTGATCCATTGCTGTAACGTTCCTGTGGGTAGTTCCCAGATTCTGATCCATTGCTGTAACGTTCCTGTGGGTAGTTCCCAGATTCTGATCCATTGCTGTAACGTTCCTGTGGGCAGTTCCCAGATTCTGCACCCTCCTCTCGGTCTCTCTGGGGCCGCTGATCTCTGGCAGTGTTGGAATTGACGCTCCCGCTGACAGTTTGATTTAACACAATGAAAGGAATCGCTTATTAATACAGAGACAAACCCTCCAGTGACACGGTTAGATCCACAGAGACTGACATTAATCACAGTCACTAAACAAACAGGCTCAGTTAACCCCTTTCAATCCAATACTTTTTCTATCACAATGAAATAGAAGATTAGCCGGGTCTGGATTGGTTGTGTGACAGTGACTGAGGGATGGAGTGTGGAAATAGTGGACACACTGACCCTGATACTCAATCCTCATTGATATCTGAGTGGTTCCAGGGGACTGGGGCATTTTCACTGTCCCATCCTGTTTATAAAAGGAGAGAGAGGGATAAACCCTGGAGTGTCAGAGCAGTCAGTATAATGTTAGTCACCAGGACATTTCTGGAGGGCAGACTGGGCAACAGGAATCTTGCTCCTTCGCGAGGAAATGGTGGTATGTGACCAGAAACACGGCGATATTCGTGGGAAATCATATCGCATGTTGTTATTGCAGTTATATTTCAAAATAACTGGAGGATTAATGAGGGAACTGATATGAATTTATGTACTGGGACATATTGTGATCAAATGTCATTTATTAGAGTTGTTCTCGAGTCCCAAAGCCGTGGATTAAAGGGTCTGTGACAGTGAGAAGGTGATATTGGCTAAGAAACAGAAAGCAGAGAGAAGCGGTGAATGATAGTTATTCAGACAGGACGGGAGGAGACATTGATGTTCACTCGGGGTCCACATGAGGACAATTGCTCTTCAAGATACAATTCACTGCGATAGGCTTCAATGGAAAGAATTTCAACATTCACAAATGACAGAGACTCAGCAATGACACAGTGAGCAGGGTAGCAGCAATCTTCAGCAGCATGTTCCCAGATCTGTGAAAGGGAGGGTCACGGGGAAAGTAAAGTTAAATCACTGTCGTGTGGGTGATGCATTAGGGAGGAGGGCAGAGGACAGGAAATATAAACTAAACGGGACAAGTTTAAAAAGTGTACAGGAAGGGAGCGGGGACATGTCCACACTTTGCACTGGAAGGTCATGGTGATAAGATTGGAAAAACCTCAGAAGATATTTAACTTGATCAATAGAGGCGGAGACTCCGAAAAGAAGGATGTTAGGATCATAGAGTCATCGAGGTCCAGAGCACAGAAAGGCCATTCGGCCCATCTGGACGGAGCAGGTCATAAACAAACACCTGAGTATTTGAATCCCACTTTCTAATACTTTGCCAATAGCCTATAGAGTTATAACCAGGTTTATAGAGAGGAACATAGCTGAGGAATTGCTTCTTGTTCTGCCGCTAAATATACAAAAGGATGTGAGGATCTTGGAGACAAAACAAAGGATATTTAATGGAGTGTTGTCAGGAATGGAGGATTTCAGTTGAATGGTGGGATTAGTGAACTGGAATTGTAATCTGTAGATCAGTTTAAGGTAAAGAGCAATTTCACAGAGGACTCCAAATTAGGGAGGGGTTTAGAAAGAGTGAGCAGAAAGGGTTCCACTGCAGTGTGTGTGTGGGCTGGGGAGAGTGGCCTGGAGAGTGTGTGTGGGCTGGCCGGGAGTGGCCTGGAGTGTGTGTGTGGGCTGGCCGGGAGTGGCCTGGAGTGTGTGTGTGGGCTGGCCGGGAGTGGTCTGGAGTGTGTGTGTGGGCTGGCCGGGAGTGGCCTGGAGTGTGTGTGTCGGCTGGCCGGGAGTGGCCTGGAGTGTGTGTGTGGGCTGACCAGGAGTGGCCTGGAGTGTGTGTGTGGGCTGGCCGGGAGTGGCCTGGAGTGTGTGTGGGCTGGCCGGGAGTGGCCTGGAGTGTGTGTGTGAGCTGGCTGGGAGTGGCCTGGAGTGTGTGTGGGCTGGCCGGGAGTTGCCTGGAGTGTGTGTGTGGGCTGGCCGGGAGTGGCCTGGCCTGGAGTGTGTGTGTGGGCTGGCCGGGAGTGGCCGGGAGTGTGTGTGTGGGCTGGCCGGGAGTGGCCGGGAGTGTGTGTGTGGGCTGGCTGGGAGTGGCCTGGAGTGTGTCTGGGCTGGCCGGGAGTGGCCTGGAGTGTGTGTGTGGGCTGGCCGGGAGTGGCCTGGAGTGTGTGTGGGCTGGCCGGGAGTGGCCTGGAGTGTGTGTGGGCTGGCCGGGAGTTACCTGGTAGTCAGCGCGCAGGGAGAGTTACTCGCGCAGGAGGCCTCCTCCATTCAGACCCAGTCCACCTCCAGCTCCCTTAGACATCCCTTCACCCTCACTCCGCTGGCTGCCCAGTGATACAAAAGAAGATTCGGCAGGGCCAGGCCTCCCACCTGCTCCTTATTGTAGAATCGTCTTGCGTGTTCTAGAAACTCGATCCATTTGTTACATTTTTTACAGGGAATAATTTACAGTGGTCCCTGGGTAGTGTACCATTATTTACAGTGGTCCCTGGATAGTGTATCATGATATACAGTGGTCCCTGTGTAGTTTACCATTATTTACAGTGGTCCCTGGGTAGAATATCATTATATACAGTGGTCCCTGGGTAGTATATCATTATGTACAGTGGTCCCTGGGTCGTTTACCATTATTTACAGTGGTCCCTGGGTAGTATATCATTAGATACAGTAATCCCTGGGTAGAATATCATTATATACAGTGGTCCCTGGGTAGTGTATCATTATATACAGTGGTCCCTGGGTAGAATATCATTATATACAGTGGTCCCTGGGCAGTATATCATTATTTACAGTGGTCCCTGGGTAGAATATCATTATATACAGTGGTCCCTTGGTAGTGTATCATTATTTACAGTTGTCTCTGGGTTGTGTATCTTATTTACAGTGTGCCCTGGGTAGTTTACCATTATTTACAGTGGTCCCTGGGTAGTATATCATTATATACAGTGGTCCGTGTGTAGTGTATCGTTATTTACAGTGGTCTCTGGGTAGTGTATCATTATATACAGTGGTCCCTGGGTAGAATATCATTATATACAGTGGTCCCTGGGTCGAATATCCTTATATACAGTGGTCCCTGAGTAGTATATCATTATGTACAGTGGTCCCTGGGTAGTTTACCATTATTTACAGTGGTCCCTGGGTAGCATATCATTAGATACAGTGGTCCCTGGGTAGTGTATCATTATTTACAGTGGTCTCTGGATAGTGTATCATTTTATACAGTGGTCCCTGGGTAGAATATCATTATATGCAGTGGTCCCTGGGCAGTGTATCATTATATACCGTGGTCCCTGGGTAATTTACCATTATTTACATGGGTCCCTGGGCAGTATATCATTATATACAGTGGTCCCTGGATAGAATATCATTATATACAGTGGTCCCTTGGTAGTGTATCATTATTTACAGTGGTCTCTGGCTTGTGTATCTTATTTACAGTGTGCCCTGGGTAGTTTACCATTATTTTCAGTGGTCCCTGGATCGTATATCATTATATACAGTGGTCCCTGGGTAGTGTATCATTATTTACAGTGGTCTCTGGGTAGTGTATTATTATATGCAGTGGTCCCTGGGTAGAATATCATTATTTATAGCGTTCCCTGGTTAGAATATCATTGTTTACAGTGTTCCCTGGGTAGAATATCATTATTTGCAGTGTTCCCTGGTTAGAATATCGTTATTTACAGTGGTCCCTGGTTAGAATATCATTATTTGCAGTGGTCCCTGGGCAGTATATCATTATTTGCAGTGGTCTCTGGATAGTGTATCATTATTTGCAGTGGTCCTTGGGTAGAATATCATTATTTACAGTGGTCCCTGGATAGTATATCATTATTTTCATTGGTCCCTGGTTAGAATATCATTATTTATAGTGTCCCCTGTGTAGAATATCATTATATTCAGCGGTACCTGGGTGTTAAATCATTATTTACAGTGGTCCCTGCGTAGTTTATCATTATGTACTGTGGTCCCTGTGTAGTATATCATTCTTTACAGTGGTCCCTGCGTAGTTTATCATTATGTACTGTGGTCCCTGTGTAGTATATCATTCTTTATACCGGTCACTGGGTTGTATACCATTATTTACTGTGGCCTTGGGTAGGTATCATCATTTACAGTGGACCCTGGGTAGAATAGCATTATTTACAGTGGTCCCTGTGAAGAATATGATTATTTACAGTGTTCCCTGGTTAGAATATCAATATTTACAGTGGTCCCTGTGAAGAACATAATTATTTACAGTGGTCGCTGAGTAGTATATCATTATTAACAGTGGGCCCTGAGAAGAATATGATTATTTACAGTGGGCCCTGGGTAATATATCATTATTTACAGTGGTGCCTGTGAAGAATATGATTATTTCCAGTGGTCCGTCGGCAGTATCTCATTATTTACAGTGGTCCCTGTGAAGAATATCATTATTTACAGTGGTCCCTGTGAAGAATATGATTATTTTCAGTGGTCGCTGGGTAGGATGTAATTATTTGCAGTGGTCCCTGGGTATTATCTCATTATTTACAGTGGTCCCTGGGGAGTATATCATTATTTACAGTGGTCCCCGGGGAGTATATCATTATTTACAGTGGTCCCTGGGTTGTATACCATTATTTACATTGGGCCCCAGGTAGTGTTTCATTATTTACAGGGATCCCTCTGCTGTACATCATTATTTGCAGTGGTCCCTGGGCAGTATATCATTATTTACAGTTGTCCCTGGGTAGGATATCATTATTTACAGTTGTCCCTGAGCAGTATATCATTATTGACAGTGGTCCCTGGGCAGTATATCATTATTTACAGTGGTCACAGGGTAGTGTATCATTATTTACACTGGTCTCTGGGTTGTGTATCTTATTTACAGTGTGCCCTGGGTAGTTTACCATTATTTACAGTGGTCCCTGGGTAGCATATCATTATTTACTGAGGTCCCTGGGTAGTATATCATTATTTACAATGGTCCCTGGGCAGTATATCATTATTTACAATGGTCCCTGGGCAGTATATCATTATTTACAGTTGTCCTTGGGTAGGATATCATTATTTACAGTGTTCCCTGGATAGTATATCTTCATTTACTGTTGTTCCTGGGTAACGTATCATTATTTAAAGTGTTCCCTGGGTAGTATATCATTATTTACAGTGGTCCCAGTGTGGTATATCATTATTGACAGTGTTCACAGTGTGGTATATCATGATTTACAGTTGTCCCTGGACAGTATGTCATCAGTTATAGTGCGCGCTGTGTAATACATCTTTATTTACAGTGGCTCCTGGATAGTATTTCATTATTTACAGTGTCTCTGGGCAATATATCATTATTTACAGTGGTCCATGGTGTAGTATACCATTATTTGTAGTGGTCCCTGGGAAATATATCATTAATCACAGTCGTCCCTGGGTAGTTTTCAATTATTTACAGTTGTCCCTGGGCAGGATATAATTATTTACAGTATTCACTGGGTAGTATATCATTATGTACAGTGGTCCCTGGGTAGTATAACATTATTTACAGTGGTCCCTGGTTCAAATGTCATTATTTACAGTGGTCCCTGTGTGGAATATCATAATTTACAGTGGTCCCTGGGTATTTTATTCTTATTTACCGTTGTCCCTTGGTTGTATATCATTATTTACAGTTGTCCCTTGGTTATATATAATTATTTGCGGTGGTCTCTGGACGGTATATCATTATTTATAGTGGTCCCAGGGTGGCATATCATTGTTTGCAGTGGACCCTGTGCAGCATATCATTTTTTTTCAGTTGTCGCAGAGTAGAATATCATTATTTACAATTGTGCGCTGAGTAGTATGTCATCATTTATAGTGGTCCCTGCATTGTATAGCATTATTTACAGTAGTCGCTGGGCAATGTATCAATATTCACAGTGGTCCCTAGGTAGGATATCATTATTTACAGTGGTCTCTGAGCAGTATATCATTATTTACAGTGGTCTCTGAGCAGTATATCATTATTTCCAGTGGTCCCTATGTAGAATATCATTATTTACGGTGGTTCCTGCGCAGAATAACATTATTTACAGGGGTCGGGAGTGGCCTGGAGTGTGTGTGTGGGCTGGCCGGGAGTGGCCTGGAGTGTGTGTGGGCTGGCCGGGAGTGGCCTGGAGTGTGTGTGGGCTGGCCGGGAGTTACCTGGTAGTCAGCGCGCAGGGAGAGTTACTCGCGCAGGAGGCCTCCTCCATTCAGACCCAGTCCACCTCCAGCTCCCTTAGACATCCCTTCACCCTCACTCCGCTGGCTGCCCAGTGATACAAAAGAAGATTCGGCAGGGCCAGGCCTCCCACCTGCTCCTTATTGTAGAATCGTCTTGCGTGTTCTAGAAACTCGCTCCATTTGTTACATTTTTTACAGGGAATAATTTACAGTGGTCCCTGGGTAGTGTACCATTATTTACAGTGGTCCCTGGATAGTGTATCATGATATACAGTGGTCCCTGGGTAGTTTACCATTATTTACAGTGGTCCCCGGGGAGAATATCATTATATACAGTGGTCCCTGGGTAGTATATCATTATGTACAGTGGTCCCTGGGTCGTTTACCATTATTTACAGTGGTCCCTGGGTAGTATATCATTAGATACAGTAGTCCCTGGGTAGAATATCATGATATACAGTGGTCCCTGGGTAGTGTATCATTATATACAGTGGTCCCTGGGTAGAATATCATTGTATACAGTGGTCCCTGGGTAGTATATCATTATGTACAGTGATCCCTGGGTAGAATATCATTATATACAGTGGTCCCTGGGTAGTGTATCATTATATACAGTGGTCCCTGGATAGTTTACCATTATTTACAGTGGTCCCTGGGCAGTATATCATTATTTACAGTGGTCCCTGGGTAGAATATCATTATATACAGTGGTCCCTTGGTAGTGTATCATTATTTACAGTTGTCTCTGGGTTGTGTATCTTATTTACAGTGTGCCCTGGGTAGTTTACCATTATTTACAGTGGTCCCTGGGTAGTATATCATTATATACAGTGGTCCGTGTGTAGTGTATCGTTATTTACAGTGGTCTCTGGGTAGTGTATCATTATATACAGTGGTCCCTGGGTAGAATATCATTATATACAGTGGTCCCTGGGTAGCATATCCTTATATACCCTGGCCCCTGGGTAGTATATCATTATGTACAGTGGTCCCTGGGTAGTTTACCATTATTTACAGTGGTCCCTGGGTAGTATATCATTAGATACAGTGGTCCCTGGGTAGTGTATCATTTTATACAGTGGTCCCTGAGTCGAATATCATTATATGCAGTGGTGTGGTCCCTGGGTAGTGTATCATTATATACCGTGGTCCCTGGGTAGTTTACCATTATTTACATGGGGCCCTGGGCAGTATATCATTATTTACAGTGGTCCCTGGGTAGAATATCATTATATACAGTGATCCCTTGGTAGTGTATCATTATTTACAGTGGTCTCTGGGTTGTGTATCTTATTTACAGTCTGCCCTGGGTAGTTTACCATTATTGACAGTGGTCCCTGGGTCGTATATCATTATATACAGTGGTCCCTGGGTAGTGTATCATTATTTACAGTGGTCTCTGGGTAGTGTATCATTATATGCAGTGGTCCCTGGGTAGAGTATCATTATATGCAGTGGTCCCTGGGTAGTATATCATTATTTACAGTGGTCCCAAAGTAGAATATCATTATTTACACTGGTCCCTGGGTAGAATATCATTATATACAGTGGTCCCTGGTTAGTACATCATTATATACAGTGGTCCCTGGGTAGTATATCATTATGTACAGTGGTCCCTGGGTAGTTTACCATGATTTACAGTGGTCCCTGGGTAGTATATCATTGTATACTGTGGTCCCTTGGTAGTGATTCATTATTTACAGTGGTCTCTGGGTAGTGTATCATTATATACAGTGGTCCCTGCGTAGTATATAATTATTTACAGTGGTCCCTGGGTAGTTTACCATTATTGACAGAGGTCCCTGGGTCGTATATCATCATTGACAGTGGTCCCTGGGTAGAATATCATAATTTACAGTGGTCCTTGGGTTGTATATCATTATTTACAGTGGTCTCTGTGCAGAATATAATTATTTACAGTAGTCCCTGGGCAGTCTGTCATTACTTACAGTGGTCACTAGGGAGAATATCATTATTTACAGTGGTCCCGGTTAGTGTATCATTGTCTACCGTTGTCCCTGAGTAGAATATCATTATCTTCAGCGGTTCCTGGGTTGTATGCCATTATGTACAGAGGCCTTAGGTGGGTAGCATCATTTACATTGGCCACTGGATAGTATTTCATTAGTTACAGTGGTCCCTGTGCAGTATATCATTATGCACAGCGGTCCCTGGGTAGAATAACATTATTTACAGTTGTCCCTGTGTAGAATATCATTATTTACAGTGTTCCCTGGGTAGAATATCGTTATTTACAGTGGTCCCTGGGTAATATATCATGATATACAGTGGTCCCTGGGTAGTATATCATTATGTACAGTGGTCCCTCTTTGTTTACCATTACCGACAGTGGTCCCTGGGTAGTATATCATTAGATACAGTGGTCCCTGGGTAGAATATCATTATATACAGTGGTCCCTGGGTAGTGTATCATTATATACAGTGGTCCCTGGGTAGAATATCATTATATACAGTGGTCCCTGTGTCGTATATCATTATGTACAGTGATCCCTGGGTAGAATATCATTATATACAGTGGTCCCTGGGTAGTGTATCATTATTTACAGTGTTCCCTGGGTAGAATATCATTATTTACAGTGTTCCCTGGTTAGAATATCGTTATTTACAGTGGTCCCTGGTTAGAATATCATTATTTACAGTGTTCCCTGGGTAGAATATCATTATTTACAGTGTTCCCTGGGTAGGAAATCATTAATTACAGTGGTCCCTGGTTAGAATATCATTATTTACAGTGTTCCCTGGGTAGAATATCATTATTTACAGCGTTCCCTGGGTTGAATATCATTATTTACAGTGGTCCCTGGATAGTATATCATTATTTGCAGTGGTCCTTGGGTAGAATATCATTATTTACAGTGGTCCCTGGATAGTATATCATTATTTTCAGTGGTCCCTGGTTAGAATATCATTATTTACAGTGTCCCCTGGGTAGAATATCATTATATTCAGCAGTACCTGGGTGGTAAATCATTATTTACAGTGGTGCCTGCGTAGTTTATCATTATGTGCTGTGGTCCCTGTGTAGTATATCATTATTTATACCGGTCACTGGGTTGTATACCATTATTTACTGTGGCCTTGGGTAGGTATCATCATTTACAGTGGACCCTGGGTAGAATACCATTATTTACAGTGGTCCCTGTGAAGAATATGATTATTTACAGTTGTCCCTGGGTAGAATATCAATATTTACAGTGGTCCCTGTGAAGAACATAATTATTTACAGTGGTCGCTGAGTAGTATATCATTATTTACAGTGGGCCCTGAGAAGAATATGATTATTTACAGTGGGCCCTGGGTAATATATCATTATTTACAGTGGTCCCTGTGAAGAATATGATTATTTTCAGTGGTCGCTGGGTAGGATGTAATTATTTGCAGTGGTCCCTGGGTAGTATATCATTCTTTACATTGGTCCCTGGGTAGTATATCAATATTTACAGTTGTCCCTGAGCAGTATATCATTATTTACATTGGTCCCTGGGTAGTATATCAGTATTTACAGTGGTCACAGGGTAGTAGAGCATTTTTTACAGTGGTCCCTGGGTTGTATACCATTATTTACATTGGGCCCCAGGTAGTGTTTCATTATTTACAGGGATCCCTCTGCAGTACATCATTATTTGCAGTGGTCCCTGAGCAGTATTTCATTATTTACAATGGTCCCTGGGCAGTATATCATTATTTACAGTTGTCCCTGAGCAGTATATCATTATTTACATTGGTCCCTGGGTAGTATATCATTATTTACAGTGGTCACAGGGTAGTATAGCATTTTTTACAGTGGTCCCTGGGGAGTATATAATTATTTACAGTGGTCCCTGGGGAGTATATAATTATTTACAGTGGTCCCTGGGTTGTATCCCATTATTTGCATTGGGCCCCAGGTAGTGTTTCATTATTTACAGGGCTCCCTCTGCAGTACATCATTATTTGCAGTGGTCCCTGAGCAGTATATCATTATTTACAATGGTCCCTGGATAGTATATCTTCATTTAATGTTGTTCCTGGGTAACGTATCATTATTTAAAGTGTGCCCTGGGTAGTATATCATTATTTACAGTGGTCCCCGTGTGGTATATCATTATTGACAGTGTTCACAGTGTGGTATATCATGATTTACAGTTGTCCCTGGACAGTATGTCATCAATTATAGTGTGCGCTGTGTAATACATCTTTATTTACAGTGGCTCCTGAATAGTATTTCATTATTTACTGTGTCTCTGGGCAATATATCAGGATTCACAGTGGTCCCTGGGTAATATATCATTATTTACGGTGGTCCATGGTGTAGTATGCCATTATTTGCAGTGGTCCCTGGGAAATATATCATTAATCACAGTCATCCCTGGGTAGTTTTTAATTATTTACAGTTGTCCCTGGGCAGGATATAATTATTTACAGTATTCACTGGGTAGTATATCATTATGTACAGTGGTCCCTGGGTAGTATAACATTATTTACAGTGGTCCCTGGTTCGAATGTCATTATTTACAGTGGTCCCTGTGTGGAATATCATAATTTACAGTGGTCCTTGGGTATTATATTCTTATTTACAGTGGTCCCTGTGTATTATATTCTTATTTACAGTTGTCCCTGGGTTGTATATCATTATTTACAGTTGTCCCTTGGTTATATATAATTATTTGCGGTGGTCTCTGGACGGTATATCATTATTTATAGTGGTCCCAGGGTGGCATATCATTGTTTGCAGTGGTCCCTGGGCAGCATATCATTTTTTTTCAGTTGTCGCAGAGTAGAATATCATTATTTACAATTATGCGCTGAGTAGTATGTCATCATTTATAGTGGTCCCTGCATTGTATAGCATTATTTACAGTAGTCGCTGGGCAATGTATCAATATTCCCAGTGGTCCCTGGGAAGGATATCATTATTTACAGTGGTCTCTGAGCAGTATATCATTATTTCCAGTGGTCCCTGGGTAGAATATCATTATATACAGTGGTCCCTGGGTAGTATATCATTATGTACAGTGATCCCTGGGTAGAATATCAATATATGCAGTGGTCCCTGGGTAGTGTATCATTATATACAGTGGTCCCTGGGTAGTTTACCATTATTTACAGTGGTCCCATGGCAATATATCATTATTTACAGTGGTCCCTGGGTAGAATATCATTATATACAGTGGTCCCTTGGTAGAATATCCTTATATACAGTGGTCCCTGATTAGAATATCATTATTTACAGTGTTCCCTGGGTAGAATATCATTATTTACAGTGTTCCCTGGGTAGGATATCATTAATTACAGTGGTCCCTGGTTAGAATATCATTATTTACAGTGGTCCCTGGGCAGTATATCATTATTTGCAGTGGTCTCTGGATAGTATATCATTATTTGCAGTGGTCCTTGGGTAGAATATCATTATTTACAGTGGTCCCTGGATAGTATATCGTTATTTTCAGTGGTCCCTGGTTAGAAAATCATTATTTACAGTGTCCCCTGGGTAGAATATCATTATATTCAGCAGCACCTGGGTGGTAAATCATTATTTACAGTGGTCCCTGCGTAGTTTATCATTATGTACTGTGGTCCCTGTGTAGTATATCATTATTTATACCGGTCACTGGGTTGTATACCATTATTTACTGCGGCCTTGGGTAGGTATCATCATTTACAGTGGACCCTGGGTAGAATATCATTATTTACAGTGGTCCCTGTGAAGAATATGATTATTTACAGTTGTCCCTGGGTAGAATATCAATATTTACAGTGGTCCCTGTGAAGAACATATTTATTTACAGTGGTCGCTGAGTAGTATATCATTATTTACAGTGGGCCCTGAGAAGAATATGATTATTTACAGTGGGCCCTGGGTAATATATCATTATTTACAGTGGTGCCTGTGAAGAATATGATTATTTCCAGTGGTCCGTGGGCAGTGTCTCATTATTTACAGTGTTCCCTGTGAAGAATATCATTATTTACAGTGGTCCCTGTGAAGAATATGATTATTTTCAGTGGTCGCTGGGTAGGATGTAATTATTAACAGTGGTCCCTGGGTAGTATATCATTAGATACAGTGGTCCCTGGGTAGTGTATCATTAGTTACAGTGGTCTCTGGATAGTGTATCATTTTATACAGTGGTTCCTGGGTAGAATATCATTATATGCAGTAGTCCCTGGTAGTGTATCATTACAGCGGTGCGCAGGGGCCTTCTGGGAGGTGAGTAGTGTATTTAAAAACCTTACCTTTACAAGAGCAGTCCTTTGGATTTCGGCGGCAGCGGTGCGCAGGGGCCTTCTGGGAGGTGAGTAGTGAATTTAATAACCCTTGCCTGGTCCCGTGTCTGTTCTTCTTTTCTGTTTTATTTGTTTTTATATAAGGCGGGAACCGGAAGTTCGACCTCTGGCAAGTCCCCCCCCACCCCCCAAACAATAAATTCTGGTGGAGAGGAAACCCGAGACACTACACGTGTAGTGTCTCCCACCCGCCCTCCTCCTCTAACCTAATAATAAGACCCATTGGTGTAAGGTAAGTGCCATATTATATTATTATATTATTAGCATTGTGCAGGTCAAGGACCGGAGTTGGAGGAGCAGTCTCTGTCAGCGAGAGAACCTGAAAACATCTCAGACACTCAGAAGGTAAGTAAGTGATTTTTAATTTTATACCTTTTTTTCAAATTGTGTGTCGGGGGGAAACTGAAGTGACATCACAGAAATTCTAACCTAAATTTAAAAAAAAATAAAAAAATTTGAGTATTTGGGAACTAATTAAACATAATAACTTAATTATAATTTAGAGGATATCTAAGCCAGAGATCGGAGAGTATTATAGTTAGCTATCGCATTTCTATTAGAAATCTAGTGCTAGGAAACAGATAGTTGACAGTAACTTTGCAATTAAAAAAAAAAAAGTATTTTAAAAAAAAGACAAATTTTAATTAATTGACGCAATGTCAGTTAGAGGGGTGCTGTGCTCTGACTGTGAGATGTGGCAGGTCCGGGAGGCTTCCAGCGTCCCGGATGGCTTCATCTGCAGAAAGTGTACCCAACTGCAGCTCCTCACAGACCGCATGGTTAGGTTGGAGCAGCAATTGGATGCACTTAGGAGCATGCAGGTGGCGGAAAGCGTCATAGATCGCAGTTATGTAAATGTGGTCACACCCAAGGTGCAGGCAGAGAAATGGGTGATCACCAGAAAGGGCAGGCAGTCAGTGCAGGAATCCCCTGTGGTTGTCCCCCTCTCGAACAGATATACCCCTTTGGATACTGTCGGGGGGGATAGCCTATCAGGGGAAAACAGCATCAGCCAGAGCAGTGACACCACGGCTGGCTCTGATGTTCAGAAGGGAGGGTCAAAGCGCAGAAGAGTAATAGTAATAGGGGACTCTATAGTCAGGGGCACAGATAGGCGCTTCTGTGGACGTGAAAGAGACTCCAGGATGGTATGTTGCCTCCCTGGTGCCAGGGTCCAGGATGTCTCCGAACGGGTAGAGGGAATCCTGAAGGGGGAGGGCAAACAGGCAGAGGTCGTTGTACATATTGGTACTAACGACATAGGCAGGAAGGGGCATGAGGTCCTGCAGCAGGAGTTCAGGGAGCTAGGCGGAAAGTTAAAAGACAGGACCTCGAGGGTTGTAATCTCGGGATTACTCCCTGTGCCACGTGCCAGTGAGGCTAGAAATAGGAAGATAGAGCAGACAAACACGTGGCTAAACAGCTGGTGTAGGAGGGAGGGTTTCCGTTATCTGGACCACTGGGAGCTCTTCCGGGGCAGGTGTGACCTGTATAAGATGGACGGGTTGCATCTAAACCGGAGAGGCATAAATATCCTGGCCGCGAGGTTTGCTAGTGTCACACGGGAGGGTTTAAACTAGTATGGCAGGGGGGTGGGCACGGGAGCAATAGGTCAGAAGGTGAGAGCATTGAGGGAGAACTAGGGAATAGGGACAGTGTGGCTCTGAGGCAGAGCAGACGGGGAGAGGTTGCTGAACACAGCGGGTCTGGTGGCCTGAAGTGCATATGTTTTAATGCAAGGAGCATTACGGGTAAGGCAGATGAACTTAGAGCTTGGATTACTACTTGGAACTATGATGTTGTTGCCATTACAGAGACCTGGTTGGGGGAAGGGCAGGATTGGCAGCTAAACGTTCCAGGATTTAGATGTTTCAGGCGGGATAGAGGGGAATGTAAAAGGGGAGGCGGAGTTGCGCTACTTGTTCGGGAGAATATCACAGCTATACTGCGAGAGGACACCTCAGAGGGCAGTGAGGCTATATGGGTAGAGATCAGGAATAAGAAGGGTGCAGTCACAATGTTGGGGGTATACTACAGGCCTCCCAACAGCCAGCGGGAGATAGAGGAGCAGATAGGTAGACAGATTTTGGAAAAGAGTAAAAACAACAGGGTTGTGGTGATGGGAGACTTCAACTTCCCCAATATTGACTGGGACTCACTTAGTGCCAGGGGCTTAGACGGGGCGGAGTTTGTAAGGAGCATCCAGGAGGGCTTCTTAAAACAATATGTAAACAGTCCAACTAGGGAAGGGGCGGTACTGGACCTGGTATTGGGGAATGAGCCCGGCCAGGTGGTAGATGTTTCAGTAGGGGAGCATTTTGGTAACAGTGACCACAATTCAGTAAGTTTTGAAGTACTGGTGGACAAGGATAAGAGTGGTCCGAGGATGAATGTGCTAAATTGGGGGAAGGCTAATTATAACAATATTAGGCAAGAACTGAAGAACATAGATTGGGGGCGGATGTTTGAGGGCAAATCAACATCTGACATGTGGGAGGCTTTCAAGTGTCAGTTGAAAGGAATACAGGACAGGCATGTTCCTGTGAGGAAGAAAGATAAATACGGCAATTTTCGGGAACCTTGGATGACGAGTGATATTGTAGGCCTCGTCAAAAAGAAAAAGGAGGCATTTGTCAGGGCTAAAAGGCTGGGAACAGACGAAGCCTGTGTGGCATATAAGGAAAGTAGGAAGGAACTTAAGCAAGGAGTCAGGAGGGCTAGAAGGGGTCATGAAAAGTCATTGGCAAATAGGGTTAAGGAAAATCCCAAGGCTTTTTACACGTACATAAAAAGCAAGAGGGTAGCCAGGGAAAAGGTTGGCCCACTGAAGGATAGGCAAGGGAATCTATGTGCGGAGCCAGAGGAAATGGGTGAGGTACTAAATGAATACTTTGCATCAGTATTCACCAAAGAGAAGGAATTGGTAGATGTTGAGTCTGGAGAAGGGGGTGTAGATAGCCTGGGTCACATTGTGATCCAAAAAGACGAGGTGTTGGGTGTCTTAAAAAATATTAAGGTAGATAAGTCCCCAGGGCCTGATGGGATCTACCCCAGAATACTGAAGGAGGCTGGAGAGGAAATTGCTGTGGCCTTGACAGAAATCTTTGGATCCTCGCTGTCTTCAGGGGATGTCCCGGAGGACTGGAGAATAGCCAATGTTGTTCCTCTGTTTAAGAAGGGTAGCAAGGATAATCCCGGGAACTACAGGCCGGTGAGCCTTACTTCAGTGGTAGGGAAATTACTGGAGAGAATTCTTCGAGACAGGATCTACTCCCATTTGTAAGCAAATGAACGTATTAGTGAGAGGCAGCACGGTTTTGTGAAGGGGAGGTCGTGTCTCACTAACTTGATAGAGTTTTTCGAGGAGGTCACTAAGATGATTGATGCAGGTAGGGCAGTAGATGTTGTCTACATGGACTTCAGTAAGGCCTTTGACAAGGTCCCTCATGGTAGACTAGTACAAAAGGTGAAGTCACACGGGATCAGGGGTGAACTGGCAAGGTGGATACAGAACTGGCTAGGCCATAGAAGTCAGAGGGTAGCAATGGAGGGATGCTGTTCTAATTGGAGGGCTGTGACCAGTGGTGTTCCACAGGGATCAGTGTTGGGACCTTTGCTGTTTGTAGTATATATAAATGATTTGGAGGAAAATGTAACTGGTCTGATTAGTAAGTTTGCAGACGACACAAAGGTTGGTGGAATTGCGGATAGCGATGAGGACTGTCTGAGGATACAGCAGGATTTAGATTGTCTGGAGACTTGGGCGGAGAGATGGCAGATGGAGTTTAATCCGGACAAATGTGAGGTAATGCATTTTGGAAGGTCTAATGCAGTTAGGGAATATACAGTGAATGGTAGAACCCTCAAGAGTATTGAAAGTCAAAGAGATCTAGGAGTACAGGTCCACAGGTCATTGAAAGGGGCAACACAGGTGGAGAAGGTAGTCAAGAAGGCATACGGCATGCTTGCCTTCATTGGCCGGGGCATTGAGTATAAGAATTGGCAAGTCATGTTGCAGCTGTATAGAACCTTAGTTAGGCCACACTTGGAGTATAGTGTTCAATTCTGGTCGCCACACTACCAGAAGGATGTGGAGGCTTTAGAGAGGGTGCAGAAGAGATTTACCAGAATGTTGCCTGGTATGGAGGGCATAAGCTATGAGGAGCGATTGAATAAACTCGGTTTGTTCTCACTGGAACGAAGGAGGTTGAGGGGCGACCTGATAGAGGTATACAAAATTATGAGGGGCATACACAGAGTGGATAGTCAGAGGCTTTTCCCCAGGGTAGAGGGGTCAATTACTAGGGGGCATAGGTTTAAGGTGAGAGGGGCAAGGTTTAGAGTAGATGTACGAGGCAAGTTTTTTACGCAGAGGGTAGTGGGTGCCTGGAACTCGCTACCGGAGGAGGTAGTGGAAGCAGGGACGATAGGGACATTTAAGGGGCATCTTGACAAATATATGAATAGGATGGGAATAGAAGGATACGGACCCAGGAAGTGTAGAAGATTGTAGTTTAGTCGGGCAGTATGGTCGGCACGTGCTTGGAGGGCCGAAGGGCCTGTTCCTGTGCTGTACATTTCTTTGTTCTTCTTTGTTCTTTGTTCTATATACCGTGGTCACTGGGTAGTTTACCATTATTTACAGTGATCCCTGGGTCGTATATCATTATATACAGTGGTCCCTGGGTAGTGTATCATTATTTACTGTGGTCTCTGTGCAGAATATAATTATTTACAGTAGTCCCTGGGCAGTCTGTCATTACTTACAGTGGTCACTGGGGAGAATATCATTATTTACAGTGGTCCCGGTTCGTGTATCATTATCTACCGTTGTCCCTGAGTAGAATATCATTATCTTCAGCGGTTCCTGGGTTGTATGCCAATATGTACAGAGGCCTTAGGTAGGTTGCATCATTTAAAGTGGCCACTGGATAGTATTTCATTAGTTACAGTGGTCCCTGGGCATTATATCATTAGATACAGTGGTCCCTGGGTAGTGTATCATTATTTACAGTGGTCTCTGGATAGTGTATCCTTTTATACAGTGGCCCTGGGTAGAATATCATTATATGCAGTGGTCCCTGGGTAGTGTATCATTATATACAGTGTTCCCTGGGTAGAATATCATTATTTACAGTGGTCCCTGGTTAGAATATCATTATTTACAGTGGTCCCTGGTGAGATTAACATTATTTACAGTGGTCCCTGGGAAGCATATCGTTATTTACTGTGGTCCCTGGGTAGTATATCATTATGCACAGTGTTCAATGGGTAGAATACCATTATATACAGTGGTCCCTGGTAAGAATATCATTATTTACAGTGTTCCCTGGGTAGAATATCATTATTTACAGTGTTCCCTGGGTAGAATATCATTATTTACAGTGTTCCCTGGGTAGAATATCATTATTTACAGTGTTCCCTGGGTAGAATATCATTATATACAGTGTTCCCTGGTTAGAATATCACTATTTACAGTGTTCCCTGAGTAGAATATCATTACATACAGTGGCCCCTGTTTAGAATATCACTATTTACAGTGTTCCCTGAGTAGAATATCATTATATACAGTGGTCCCTGGTTAGAATATCATTATTTACAGTGTTCCCTGGGTAGAATATCATTATTTACAGTGTTCCCTGGGTAGAATACCATTATATACAGTGGTCCCTGGTTAGAATATCACTATTTACAGTGTTCCCTGAGTAGAATATCATTACATACAGTGGCCCCTGTTTAGAATATCACTATTTACAGTGTTCCCTGAGTAGAATATCATTATATACAGTGGTCCCTGGTTAGAAAATCATTATTTACAGTGTTCCCTGGGTAGAATATCATTATTTACAGTGTTCCCTGGGTAGTATATCATTATTTACAGTGTTCCCTGGGTAGAATATCATTATTTACAGTGTTCCCTGGTTAGAATATCATTATATACAGCGGTCCCTGGTTAGAATATCATTATTTACAGTGTTCCCTGGGTAGAATCTCATTATTTACAGCGTTCCCTGGTTAGAATATTATTATTTACAGTGTTCCCTGGGTAGAATATCATTATTTACAGCGTTCCCTGGTTAGAATATCATTATTTACAGTGTTCCCTGGTTAGAATATCATTATATACAGCGGTCCCTGGTTAGAATATCATTATTTACAGTGTTACCTGAGTAGAATATCATTATTTACAGTGTTCCCTGGGTAGAATATCATTATTTACAGTGTTCCCTGGTTAGATTATCATTATTTACAGTGTTCTCTGAGTAGAATATCATTATTTACAGTGGTCCCTGGTTAGAATATCATTATTTGCAGTGGTCCCTGGGCAGTATATCATTATTTGCAGTGGTCTCTGGATAGTATATCAGTATTTGCAGTGGTCCTTGGGTAGAATATCATTATTTACAGTGGTCCCTGGATAGTATATCATTATTTTCAGTGGTCCCTGGTTAGAATATCATTATTTACAGTGTCCCCTGTGTAGAATATCATTATATTCAGCGGTACCTGGGTGGTAAATCATTATTTACAGTGGTCCCTGCCTGGTTTATCATTACGTACTGTGGTCCCTGTGTAGTATATCATTATTCATACCCGTCACTGGGTTGTATACCATTATTTACTGTGGCCTTGGGTAGGTATCATCATTTACAGTGGACCCTGGGTAGAATATCATTATTTACAGTGGTCCCTGTGAAGAATATGATTATTTACAGTTGTCCCTGGGTAGAATATCAATATTTACAGTGGTCCCTGTGAAGAACATAATTATTTACAGTGGTCGCTGAGTAGTATATCATTATTTGCAGTGGGCCCTGAGAAGAATATGATTATTTACAGTTGTCCCTGAGTAGAATATCAATATTTACAGTGGTCCCTGTGAAGAACATAATTATTTACAGTGGTCGCTGAGTAGTATATCATTATTAACAGTGGGCCCTGAGAAGAATATGATTATTTACAGTGGGCCCTGGGTAATATATCATTATTTACAGTGGTGCCTGTGAAGAATATGATTATTTCCAGTGGTCCGTGGGCAGTATCTCATTATTTACAGTGGTCCCTGTGAAGAATATCATTATTTACAGTGGTCCCTGTGAAGAATATGATTATTTTCAGCGGTCGCTGGGTAGGATGTAATTATTTGCAGTGGTCCCTGGGTAGAATATCATTATTTACATTGGTCCCTGGTGAGATTATCATTATTTACAGTGGTCCCTGGGAAGAATATCATTATTTACAGTGTTCCCTGGGTAGAATATCATTATTTACAGTGTTCCCTGGGTAGAATATCATTATTTACAGTGGTCCCTGGGTAGGATATCATTATTTACAGTGTTCCCTGGTTAGAATATCATTATTTACAGTGTTCCCTGGGTAGAATATCATTATTTACAGTGTTCCCTGGGTAGAATATCATTATTTACAGTGTTCCCTGGGTAGAATACCATTATATACAGTGGTCCCTGGTTAGAATATCACTATTTACAGTGTTCCCTGAGTAGAATATCATTATATACAATGGTCTCTGGTTAGAATATCATTATTTACAGTGTTCCCTGTGCAGTATATCATTATGCACAGTGTTCCCTGGGTAGAATACAATTATATACAGTGTTCCCTGGGTAGAACATCATTATTTACAGTGGTCCCTGGTTAGAATATCATTATTTACAGTGTTCCCTGGGTAGAATATCATTATTTACAGTGTTCCCTGGGTAGAATATCATTATTTACAGTGTTCCCTGGGTAGAATATCATTATTTACAGTGTTCCCTGGTTAGAATATCATTATTTACAGTGTTCCCTGAGTAGAATATCATTATTTACAGTGGTCCCTGGTTAGAATATCATTATTTGCAGTGGTCCCTGGGCAGTATATCATTATTTGCAGTGGTCTCTGGATAGTATATCAGTATTTGCAGTGGTCCTTGGGTAGAATATCATTATATTCAGCGGTACCTGGGTGGTAAATCATTATTTACAGTGGTCCCTGCGTAGGTTATCATTACGTACTGTGGTCCCTGTGTAGTATATCATTATTTATACCGGTCACTGTGTTGTATACCATGATTTACTGTGGCCTTGGGTAGGTATCATCATTTACAGTGGACCCCGGGTAGAATATCATTATTTACAGTGGTCCCTGTGAAGAATATGATTATTTACAGTTGTCCCTGGGTAGAATATCAATATTTACAGTGGTCCCTGTGAAGAACATAATTATTTACAGTGGTCGCTGAGTAGTATATCATTACTTACAGTGGGCCCTGAGAAGAATATGATTATTTACAGTGGGCCCTGGGTAATATATCATTATTTACAGTGGTGCCTGTGAAGAATATGATTATTTCCAGTGGTCCGTGGGCAGTATCTAATTATTTACAGTGGTCCCAGTGAAGAATATGATTATTTTCAGTGGTCGCTGGGTAGGATGTAATTATTTGCAGTGGTCCCTGGTGTGTATATCATTATTTACTGAGGTCCCTGGGTAGTATATCATTATTTACATTGGTCCCTGGGTAGTATATCATTATTTACAGTGGTCCCTGGGTAGTATATCATTATTTACATTGGTCCCTGGGTAGTATATCATTATTTACAGTGGTCACAGGGTAGTGTATCATTTTTTACAGTGGTCCCTGCGTAGTATATCGTAATTCACAGTGGTCCCTGGGGAGTATATAATTATTTACAGTGGACCCTGGGTTGTATACCATTATTTACATTGGGCCCCAGGTAGTGTTTCATTATTTACAGGGATCCCTCTGCAGTATATCATTATTTGCAGTGGTCCCTGAGCAGTATATCATTATTTACAATGTTCCCTGAGCAGTATATCATTATTTACAATGTTCCCTGAGCAGTATATCATTATTTACAATGTTCCCTGAGTAGTCTATCATTATTTACAGTTGTCCCTGGTAGGATATCATTATTTACAGTTGTCCCTGAGCAGTATATCATTATTTACAATGGTCCCTGGGTAGTATATCATTATTTACAGTGGTCCCTGTGTTGTATACCATTATTTACATTGCCCCCAGGTAGTGTTTCATTATTTACAGGGATCCCTCTGCAGTACATCATTATTTGCAGTGGTCCCTGAGCAGTATTTCATTATTTACAGTTGTCCTTGGGTAGGATATCATTATTTACAGTGTTCCCTGGATAGTATATCTTTATTTACTGTTGTTCCTGGGTAACGTATCATTATTTAAAGTGTTCCCTGGGTAGTATATCATTATTTACAGTGGTCCCAGTGTGGTATATCATTATTGACAGTGTTCACAGTGTGGTATATCATGATTTACAGTTGTCCCTGGACAGTATGTCATCAATTATAGAGTGCCCTGTGTAATACATCTTTATTTACAGTGGCTCCTGGGTAGTATTTCATTATTTACAGTGGCTCTGGGCAATATATCAGGATTCACAGTGGTCCTTGGGTAATATATCATTATTTACGGTGGTCCATGGTGTAGTATGCCATTATTTGCAGTGGTCCCTGGGAAATATATCATTAATCACAGTCGTCCCTGGGTAGTTTTTAATTATTTACCGTTGTCCCTGGGCAGGATATAATTATTTACAGTATTCACTGGGTAGTATATCATTATGTACAGTGGTCCCTGGGTAGTATAACATTATTTACAGTGGTCCCTGGTTCGAATGTCATTATTTACAGTGGTCCCTGTGTGGAATATCATAATTTACAGTGGTCCCTGGGTATTATATTCTTATTTACAGTTGTCCCTGGGTTGTATATCATTATTTACAGTTGTCCCTTGGTTATATATAATTATTTGCGGTGGTCTCTGGACGGTATATCATTATTTATAGTGGGCCCAGGGTGGCATATCATTGTTTGCAGTGATCCCTGGGCAGCATATCATTTTTTTTCAGTTGTCGCAGAGTAGAATATCATTATTTACAATTATGCGCTGAGTAGTATGTCATCATTTATAGTGGTCCCTGCATTGTATAGCATTATTTACAGTAGTCGCTGGGCAATGTATCAATATTCACAGTGGTCCCTGGGTAGGATATCATTATTTACAGTGGTCTCTGAGCAGTATATCATTATTTCCAGTGGTCCCTGGGTAGAATATCATTATTTACGGTGGTTCCTGCGAAGAATAACATTATTTACAGGGGTCCCTGGGTAGTATATCCATATCTACAATGGTCCCCGGGTAGTATGTCATCATTTACAGTGGTGCCTGGGTAGAATATCATTATTTTCAATGGTCCCTGAGCGGTATATCAGTATCTCCAATGTCCCTGGGTGTTATCTCATTATTTACTGTGGTCCCTGGGGAGAATATCACCATTTACAATGGTCTCTGGGTAGTGTATCATTATTTACGGTGGTCCCTGTGTACTGTTTCATTATATAAAGTGGACCCTGGGCAGTATATCATTATTTACAGTGGTCCCTGGGTAGAATATCATTATATAAAGTGGACCATGGGCAGTATATCGTTATTTGCAGTGGTCCCTGGGTAGAATATCGTTATTTACAGTGGCCCCCGGGGTCGTATATCATTATTTGCAGTGGTCCCTCTGTCGAATATCAATATTTACAGTGGTCCCTGGGTATTATATCATTATTTACACTGGTTCCTGTGTAGAATATCATTATTTACAGTGGTCCCTGGGTATTATATCATGATTTACAGTGGTCCCTGGGTAGTATATCATTATTTACAGTGGTCCCTGGGTAGAATATCATTATTTACAGTGTTCCCTGGGTAGAATATCATTATTTACAGTGTTCCCTGGGTAGAATGACATTATTTACAGTGGTCCCTGGGTTGTATTCCATTATTTACATTGGGCCCCAGGTAGTATTTCATTATTTACAGGGCTCCCTCTGCAGTACATCATTATTTGCAGTGGTCCCTGAGCAGTATATCATTATTTACAGTTGTCCCTGGGCAGTATATAATTATTTTCAGTTGTCCTTGGGTAGGATATCATTATTTTCAGTGTTCCCTGGATAGTATATCTTTATTTACTGTTGTTCCTGGGTAACGTATCATTATTTAAAGTGTTCCCTGGGTAGTATATCATTATTTACAGTGGTCCCAGTGTGGTATATCATTATTGACAGTGCTCACAGTGTGGTATATCATGATTTGCAGTTGTCCCTGGACAGTATGCCATCAATTATAGTGTGCCCTGTGTAATACATCTTTATTTACAGTGAATCCTGGATAGTATTTCATTATTTACAGTGTCTCTGGGCAATATATCAGGATTCACAGTGGTCCCTGGGTAATATATCATCATTTACATTGGTCCATGGTGTCGTATACCATTATTTGCAGTGGTCCCTGGGAAATATATCATTAATCACAGTCATCCCTGGGTAGTTTTTAATTATTTACAGTTGTCCCTGGGCAGGATATAATTATTTACAGTGTTCACTGGGTAGTATATCATTATGTACAGTGGTCCCTGGTAGTATAACATTATTTACAGTGGTCCCTGGTTCGAATGTCATTATTTACAGTGGTCCCTGTGTGGAATATCATAATTTACAGTGGTCCTTGGGTATTATATTCTTATTTACAGTTGTCCCTGGGTTGTATATCATTATTTACAGTTGTCCCTTGGTTATATATAATTATTTGCGGTGGTCTCTGGACGGTATATCATTATTTATAGTGGTCCCAGGGTGCAATATCATTGTTTGCAGTGGTCCCTGGGCAGCATATCATTTTTTTTCAGTCGTCGCAGAGTAGAATATCATTATTTACAATTGTGCGCTGAGTAGTATGTCATCATTTATAGTGGCCCCTGCATTGAATAGCATTATTTACAGTAGTCGCTGGGCAATGTATCAATATTCACAGTGGTCCCTGCGTAGAATATCATTATTTACGGTGGTTCCTGCGCAGAATAACATTATTTACAGGGGTCCCTGGGTAGTATATCCATATCTACAATGGTCCCCGGGTAGTATGTCATCATTTACAGTGGTGCCTGGGTAGAATATCATTATTTTCAATGTTCCCTGAGTGGTATATCAGTATCTACAATGGTCCCTGGGTATTATCTCATTATTTACTGTGGTCCCTGGGGAGAATATCATTATTTACATTGGTCTATGGGTAGTATATCATTATTTACAGTTGTCCCTGGGTAGTATCTCATTATTTACTGTGGTTCCAGGGTAGTATCTCATTATTTACAATGGTCCCTGTGTGGTATATCAGTATCTACAATGGTCCCTGGGTATTATCTCATTATTTACTGTGGTCCCTGGGGAGAATATCACCATTTACAGTGGTCCCTGTGTAGTGTATCATTATATAAAGTGGACCCTGGGCAGTATATCATTATTTACAGTGGTCCCTGTGTAGAATATCATTACTTACAGTGGTCCCTGGGCAGTATATCATTATTTACAGTGGTCCCTGTGTAGAATATCATTACATAAAGTGGACCCTGGGCAGTATATCGTTATTTACAGTGGTCCCTGGGTAGAATATCATTATTTACAGTGGCCCCCGGGGTCGAATATTATTATTTGCAGTGGTCCCTCTGTCGAATATCAATGTTTACAGTGGTCCCTGGGTATTATATCATTATTTACACTAGTTCCTGTGTAGAATGTCATTATTTACAGTTGTCCCTGGGTATTATATCATGAATTACAGTGGTCCCTGGGTAGTATATCATTATTTACAGTGGTCCCTGGGTAGTATATCATTATTTACAGTGGTCCCTTAGTAGAATATCATTCATTACAGTGGTCACTGGGTAGAATATCATTATTTAAAGTGGTCCCTGGGTAGTAAATCATTATTTACAGTGCTCCCTGGGTAGTATATCATTATTTACAGTGGTCCTGTGGGCAGAATACTATTATTTATAGTGGTCCCTGCGTAATATATCATTGTTTACAGTGGTCCCTTAGTAGAATATCATTATTGAAAGTGGTCCCTAGTGGTATATCATTATCTACAGTGGTCCCTGGGTAGAATATCATTCATTACAGTGGTCACTGGGTAGAATATCATTATTTAAAGTGGTCCCTGGGTAGTAAATCATTATTTACAGTGCTCCCTGGGTAGTATATCATTATTTACAGTGGTCCTGTGGGCAGAATACTATTATTTATTCCTTAGTACATCTTTATTTCTAGTGGTTCCTTGGTAGTATATCATTATTTACTGTTGTCCCTGGGCAGTATATCATTATTTACAGTGGTCCCTGGGTAGTATACCATTATTGACAGTGTTCCCTGGCTGGAATATCATTATTTACAGTGTTCTCTGTGTAGTATCTCATTATTTACGGTGGTCCCTGTGTATAATATCATTATTTACAGTGGTCCCTGGGCAGTATATCATTATTGATTGTGGTCCCTGGGTAGAGTATCATTATTTACAGTGGTCCCTGTGTAGAATATCATTATTTATAGTGGTCCCTGCGGATTATATCATTCTTTACAGTGGTCCCTGGGTAGAATATAATTATTTAAAGTGGTCCCGTGTAGTATATCATTATCTACAGTGGTCCCCGAGTAGAACATCATTATTTCTAGTGGTCCCTTGGTAGTATATCATTATTTACTGTGGTCCCTGGGCAGTGTATCATTATTTACAGTGGTCCTTGGGTAGTATATAATTATTTACAGTGTTCCCTGGGTAGAATATCATTATTTTCAGTGGTCCCTGTGCAGTATCACATTATTTACATTGGTCCCTGGGTAGAATATCATCATTTACAGTGGTCCCTGGGTAGAATATCATTATTTACAGTGGTCCCTGGGTAGTATATCATTATTTACAGTGCTCCCTGGGTAGAATATCATTATTGACAGTGGTCCCAGGGTAATATATCACTATTTACATAGGTCCCTGGGTAGAAAATCATTATTTACAGTGGTCTCTGGGTAATATATCATTATTTACATTGGTCCCTGGGTAATGTCTCATTACATACTGTGGTCCCTGGGTAGTATATCATTATTTACAGTGGACTCTGGATGGCGTATCTTTAATTACATTGGTCCGTCGGTAGTATATCTTTATTTACAGTGGTCCCTGGGTAGTATATCATTATTTTCTGTGGTCCATGTGCAGCATATCTTTATCTACCGCGATCCCATGGCAAAATATCATTATTTACAGTGGTCCCATGGTAAAATATCATTATTTACAGTGGTCCCTGGGTAGAATATCATTATTTACAGTGGTCCCTGGGTAGTGTAACATTATCTACAGTGGTCCCTGCGTTGTATCTCATTACTTCCAGCGTTCCCTGCGTAGAATATCGTTATAAACAGTGGTTCCAGGGTGGCATATCATTATTTACAATGGCCCCAGGGTAGTATAGCATTATTTACAGTGGGCCCCGGGTAGTATTTCATTATTTACAGGGTTCCCTGTTCAGTACATCATTATTTGCAGTGGTCCCTGGTTAGTATATCATTATTTACAGTGGCCCCTGGATAGGATATCATTATTTACAGTGGTCCCTGGGTAGTATATCATTATTTACAGTGGTCCCTGGGCAGTATATCATTATTTACAGTTGTCCCTGGGTAGTATATCATTTTCCACAGTGGTCCCTGGGCAGTATATCGTTATTTACAGTGGTCCCAAGGTGGTATACCATGATTTACAGTGGTACCTGGACAGTATGTCATCAATTATAGTGTGCACTGTGTAGTACATCTTTATTCACAGTGGGCCATGGGCAGTATGTCATTATTTACAGTGGTCCCTGGCTAGTATATCATTATTTACAGGGGTCTGGATTGTCTATCATTCTTTACAATGGACTCTGGATGGTGTATCTTTAACTACAGTGGTCCTTCGGTAGTATATCTTTATTTAGAGTTGTCACTGGATAGTATATCATTATTTACTGTGGTCCATGGGTAGAATATCATTATTTACAGTGGTCCCTGTGCAGCATATCTTTGTCTACCGCGATCCCATGGTAAAATATCATTATTTACAGTGGTCCCATGGTAAAATATCATTATTTACAGTGGTCCCTGGGTAGAATATCAATATTTACAGTGGTCCCCGGGTAGTGTGACATTATCTGCAGTGGTCCCTGGGTTGTATCTCATTACATCCAGCGTTCCCTGGGTAGAATATCGTTATAAACAGTGGTTCCAGGGTGGCATATCATTTTTTACAATGGCCCCTGGGTAGTATAGCATTATTTACAGTGGGCCCCGGGTAGTATTTCATTATTTACAGTTGTCCCTGGGTAGTATATCATTTTCCACAGTGGTCCCTGGGCAGTATATCGTTATTTACAGTGGTCCCAGGGTGTTAGGTCATGATTTACCATGGTACCTGGACAGTATGTCATCAATAATACTGTGCACTGTGTAGTGCATCTTTATTCACAGTGGACCATGGGCAGTATGTCATTATTTGCAGTGGTCCCTGGGTAGTATATCATTATTTACAGGGGTCTGGATTGTCTATCATTATTTACAGTTGTCGCTTGGTGATATATAATTATTTGCAGTGGTCTCTGGGCGGTATATCATTATTTATAGTGGTCCCTGGGTAACATATCATTATTTACAGTGGTCCCAGTGTAGTGTAGTATTATTTACAGTGGTCCCAGAGTGATACATCATGATTTACAGTGGTCCCTGGACATTATGTCATCATTTATAGTGTGCCCTGTGTAGTACCTCTTAATTTACAGTGGAGTCTGGAAAGTATTTCATTATTAACAGTCGTCCCAGGGTAGTATATCAGTATTTACAGTGTTCTCTGCGAGATATATCATTCTTCACACAGTGGTCCCTGGGCAGTATATCATTATTTACAGTGGTCCCTGTTTAGAATATCATGAAATACAGTGGTCTCTGAGCAGTATATCATTATTTACAGTGGTCCCTTTGTAGAATATCATTATTTACAGTGGTCCCTGTTTAGAATATCATGAAATACAGTGGTCTCTGAGCAGTATATCATTATTTACAGTGGTCCCTGAGTAGAATATCATTATTTACAGTGGTCCCTGGGTAGAATATCATTATTTACAATGGTCCCTGGATAGTACATCATTATTTACAGTGGTCCCTGGGGAGAATATCATTATTTACAGTGGTCCCTGTTTAGAATATCATGAAATACAGTGGTCTCTGAGCAGTATATCATTATTTACAGTGGTCCCTGAGTAGAATATCATTATTTACAGTGGTCCCTGGGTAGAATATCATTATTTACAGTGGTCCCTGGGTAGTGTAACATTATCTACAGTGGTGCCTGGGTTGTATCTCATTACTTCCAGCGTTCCCTGGGTAGAATATCGTTATAAACAGTGGTTCCAGGGTGGCATGTCATTTTTTACATTGGCACCTGGGTAGTATAGCATTATTTACAGTGGGCCCCGGGTAGTATTTCATTATTTGAAGGGTTCCCTGTTCAGTACATCATCATTTGCAGTGGTCCCTGGATAGTATATCATTATTTACAGTGGTCCCTGGATAGTATATCATTATTTACAGTTGTCCCTGGGCAGTATATCATTATTTACAGTGGTCCCTGGATAGTATATCATTATTTACAGTTGTCCCTGGGTAGTATTCATTATTTACAGTGGTCCCTGGATAGTATATCATTATTTACAGTTGTCCCTGGGCAGTATATCATTATTTACAGTGGTCCCTGGATAGTATATCATTATTTACAGTTGTCCCTGGGTAGTATTCATTATTTACAGTGGTCCCTGGGTAGTATATCATTTTCCACAGTGGTCCCTGGGCAGTATATCGTTATTTACAGTGGTCCCAGGGTGTTATGTCATGATTTACCATGGTACCTGGACAGTATGTCATCAATTATAGTGTGCACTGTGTAGTACATCTTTATTCACAGTGGACCATGGGCAGTATATCATTATTTACAGTGGTCCCTGGGTAGTATGTCATTATTTGCAGTAGTCCCTGGCTAGTATATCATTATTTACAGGGGTCTGGATTGTCTATCATTATTTACAGTTGTCGCTTGGTGATATATAATTATTTAAGTGGTCTCTGGGCGGTATATCATTATTTATAGTGGCCCCTGGGTTACATATCATTATTTACAGTGGTCCCAGTGTAGTGTAGTATTATTTACAGTGGTCCCAGAGTGATACATCATGATTTACAGTGGTCCCTGGACATTATGTCATCATTTATAGTGTGCCCTGTGTAGTACCTCTTAATTTACAGTGGAGTCTGGAAAGTATTTCATTATTAACAGTCGTCCCAGGGTAGTATATCAGTATTTACAGTGGTCTCTGCGAGATATATCATTCTTCACACAGTGGTCCCTGGGCAGTATATCATTCTTCACACAGTGGTCCCTGGGCAGTATATCATTATTTACAGTGGTCCCTGTTTAGAATATCATGAAATACAGTGGTCTCTGAGCAGTATATCATTATTTACAGTGGTCCCTGAGTAGAATATCATTATTTACAGTGGTCCCTGGGTAGTATATCATTATTTACAGTGGTCCCTGGGGAGAATATCATTATTTACAGTGGTCCCTGTTTAGAATATCATGAAATACAGTGGTCTCTGAGCAGTATATCATTATTTACAGAGATCCCTGAGTAGAATATCATTATTTACAATGGTCCCTGGGCATCCACAGCCTGGCCCTCCCCACCCAGCCCTTCCCACGGCACCCACAGCCCTCCGCCACCCAGCCCTTCCCACGGCACCCACAGCCCTCCGCCACCCAGCCCTTCCCACGGCACCCACAGCCGTCCGCCACCCAGCCCTTCCCACGGCACCCACAGCCCGGCCCTCCGCCACCCAACCCTTCCCACGGCACCCACAGCCCTCCGCTCCGCCACCCAGCCCTTCCCACAGCACCCACAGCCCGGCCCTCCGCCACCCAGCCCTGCCCACGGCACCCACCGCCCTCCCCCACCCAGCCCTTCCCACGGCACCCACAGCCCTCCGCCACCCAGCCCTTCCCACGGCACCCACAGCCCTCCCCACCCCGCCCTTCCCACGGCACCCACAGCCCGGCCCTCCGCCACCCAGCCCTTCCCACGGCACCCACAGCCCTCCGCCACCCAGCCCTTCCCACGGCACCCACAGCCCTCCGCCACCCAGCCCTTCCCATGGCACCCACAGCCCTCCGCACCCAGCCCTTCCCACGGCACACACAGCCCGGCCCTCCGCCACCCAGCCCTTCCCACGGCACCCACAACCCTCCGCCACCCAGCCCTTCCCACGGCACCCACAGCCCTCCGCCACCCAGCCCTTCCCCCGGCACCCACAGCCCGGCCCTCCGCCACCCAGCCCTTCCCACGGCACACACAGCCCTCCGCCACCCAGCCCTGCCCACGGCACCCACAGCCCGGCCCTCCGCCACCCAGCCCTTCCCACGGCACCCACAGCCCGGCCCTCCGCCACCCAGCCCTGCCCACGGCACCCACAGCCCTCCGCCACCCAGCCCTTCCCACGTCACCCACAGCCCTCCGCCACCCAGCCCTTCCCACGGCACCCACAGCCCGGCCACCCAGCCCTGCCCACGGCACCCACAGCCCGGCCCTCCGCCACCCAGCCGTTCCCACGGCACCCACAGCCCGGCCCTCCGCCACCCAGCCCTTCCAACGGCACCCACAGCCCAGCCCTCCGCCACCCAGCCCTTCCCACGGCACCCACAGCCCTCCGCCACCCAGCCCTTCCCACGGCACCCACAGCCCGGCCCTCCGCCACCCAGCCCTTCCCACGGCACCCACAGCCCGGCCCTCCGCCACCCAGCCCTTCCCACGGCACCCACAGCCCTCCGCCACCCAGCCCTGCCCACGGCACCCACAGCCCTCCGCCACCCAGCCCTGCCCACGGCACCCACAGCCCACCCCACCCAGCCCTGCCCACGGCACCCACAGCCCTCCGCCACCCAGCCCTTCCCACGGCACCCACCGCCCTCCGCTCCGCCAGCCACCCGAATGGAGATTGGCGGAGGTGCGGATTCCTGAGCAGCGCCTCCCTTACGACAGCCGCCACTCCTGACGGGGGAGAGCTGCGGCGCCTGGAGACCGTGTTCCAGACTTTGAGGAGGTCCTGGTACAAGACGGGCAGCGCCAACAGAGAGTTCCGAAGACCCTGCTGGTCCACAGACAGGAGCTGCACGTCGTAGTTCAGGCCGAGCCCCTGGGGGGAGAAATCCGTCGCCAGGGCCCCACCGTGGAGGAGGCTCAGCGTACAGGTAACGCTGCAGAGTCTGAGGGTGGAAAGTGGCAGTCTGGGTGCGGAGGCACACCAGCGCCTGACCGCCCTCCGCCATCGGGAGACTCCAGACCTCCGCAGCGACCCCGTGCAGTCGATTGTCCCGGAGGAACCGAAGCCGGGCTCTCTGGGTGGTGGGACAAAGCCAGGGGGGGGGAGTCAGTGACCAGCCGGGACCACAGCATGGAGGCGATCAGCTGGTTTATGACGAGAACTCGGCCCCTGGGGGACAGCACTCGGAGCCGTCCTGTCCAGCGTCCCAGGCCAGCGGTGACCTTGGTCTCCAGCTCCTGCCCGTTCGCCGGCCAGGCTCCCTCTGCCGGGCAAAGATGGACTCCCAGGTCGAGGCTGTTGGTCCGACTCCAGCTGAAGGGCCCGAGCTCCTCCGGGAGGGGGTCCACCTGCCACGGACCGACCAGGAGTCCGGAACATTGAGCCCAGTTGATCCGTGGGGAGGACGCGGCGGAGTAGACAGCTTGGCTCTCTCGCATCCTCCGGGGGTCCCCGGGGTCAGAGACCATGAGGAACACGGCATCAGCGTCCGCCGAGAGGACCACCCCCCCGTCCGGCTCGCGCAGAACCAGCCCCGTGAACCCCCTCCGCAGGAGGCACAGGAAAGGCCCCACGCAGAGGGAATAATGTTGGCCGGACAGGGGGCAGCCCTGACGCACTCCTCTCCCAAAGCGAAGGGGCGCCGTCAGGGACCCGTTAACCTTAATCAGACTCTCCGAGGCGGCGGACAGTAACCGGATCCGGGCGGCAAAATACCACCCGAACCCGACAGCTCGCAGAGTCCCGAGCAAATCCCCGGGCCCCACCCTGTCGAACGCCTTCTCCTGGTCAAGAGACAGGGAGGCGCTAGACATACCAGTCCTCTGGGTAAAGTGAATAATGTCCCGGGCCAGGTGGATATTGTGTAGATTGTGCGGTCCGGGACTGTGTAGGACTGGTCAGGGTGGATCATGTGGTCCAGCTTGGGGCCAAGGCGTAAACACAGCACCTTGGCGGAGATTTTATAGTCCGTGCTGAGGAGGGAGACCGGTCGCCAGTTCTTAAGTCGGCGGTGATCCCCCTTCTTGGGCAGCCGGGCAATGACGGCCCTGCGCCCCGAAAGGGGTATCTCCCCGGTCGCGAAAAATTCCCCCAGGACCCCTGCATAGTCGCTCCCCAGGACGTCCCAGCACGCCCTGAAGAACTCCACGGTCAGCCCGTCCAGCCCTGGGGATTTGCCCCGTGAGAGGCTGTCCAGGGCGCCGGTCAGCTCTTGGAGGTTGATGGCATTATCGAGCTTCCCGGCGCCCTCCGGGCCCACCTGCGGCAGGTCCTCCCCCAGAACTCTGCAAGCGTCCTCGCTGGACGGACCCGGAGAGAAGAGGTCGGAGTAAAAATCCCTGATCAGGGTCCTGACCCCCTCCGGATCCGAGACGAGGGGCCGGTCGTCGGCCAGCAGCGTAGAAACCTGCCGACGGGCCCCGCGTCCTCTTTCCAGCGAGGAGAAGAAGCGGGAGCCGCGGTCCATGTCCGTTAGGAGACGGATCCAGGACCTCACGTCCTCGCCGTGAGACCCGGCGAGTTGCAGGTCCCGCAGTGCGCCCCTCTTCTCCCTGTACACCAGCCCCAGGGCCGGGCCTCATCGGGCTGAGCGAGACGTGACTCCAGATCGAGGGGTTCCTCAGCCAGGTTGGCGATCGTGGAGTTCCGCCCCGCCGTAGACCCCTCCGTGTACCCCTGACAGAAGGCACGGTTCTGGGCCTTGCCCACATCCCACCGTAGCCTCAAGGAGGGGAAGCCACCCCGCTTCCTTCTCCAGCCGGCCCAGAAACGGCGGAACGAGTCCAGGAACCGCTCGCCCTCCAGCAGCAGGTTGTTAAAGTGCCAGTACGCGGATCGTGTCTGAGCGTGGGACGGGGCGAGACCCGCCCACACCAGGTGGTGATCCGAGCTCGGCACCTGCTCCATGGAGGCCGTCGGAACGCTGGGCAAGTACGTCTTGGAAATGTAAAGAAGGTCGATGCTGGACGCTCTGAACGGGGGCCGCACAGAGGTGTACACCCGCAATTCAGGGCGGAGAGTCCGCCAGACATCCACCAAGTCAAAGGACCTAACCAGGTCCCTCAACTCCACCACCGCAGCCAGGCCACGCTGGACTCCGATGCGGTCCTTGTCCTGGAGGGTGCAATTGAAATCCCCTCCGAGGACGATGCACTCGCCCGCCGGGATGGTGCCTGGAAGAGTGGACACCTTTTGGAAGAAAGTCGCCTGCTGCGGTCCGGCCACGGGAGTGGATACATTTACAAAGTGAATCACCGCTGCCCCGAAACGGGCCTTTAGGTGCAGCAGACGGCCTGGCACTGGCTCCTTGACCCCCCAAGATCTCCGGCTGAAAATGTGGAGCCAACAAGATAGCCACCCCGCCCGAACGTGGGACCAGGTGACTCATGAAGACTCCTCCTTGCCCCTCCAGGGTCCACTGAGCTTCGTCACCCGGATGGCCTGGGTTTCCTGCAGGAAGCACACCCCGTACTTTCCGTCCCGGAGGATAGACAGGAACTGGAACCGGTGGTGCGCGTGGCTGCTGCCGTTGATGTTGAGGCTGGCCATGGTTACCTCCATGTCAGCAGCAATAGTTATCCATCACCTTCAGTGCTCAGAGTGGGGGTACCGCCCCCTCCACTCCCTCAGGAGTCCCACAAGGAACGGAACAGCTTGGCGCTGCTCCTCCTGGTCTTGATCGAACTCCCGGGCCTCTCTGACATAGGCCCGGGCGGGGCCAAGAGCAGCCCCAGATTTCCCCAGCTGCCCAGGGCCAGCTGCACACAGTCCGGGTGACCATGGTGCGCTCCTAGAAATGTCCGGAGTTCCCCAGGGGGGACGAGGGGAGACTCGGTGCCGGGTGTGAGGGTGCCCTCTGCCTCTGCAGAGAGAGTCTAAATCCTCCTCCTCACCCACCACCGAGCAGCCTTCCTCCTCCGAACGGTCACCTCCCGGGCTCGAGTCCCCCGCCACATGGAGTATGGCGGGCGGAACGTGCTCACCGGCTAACCCTTGGCCCGAGTCGACCCCACCCCCCAGGGTCGTCCTCAGGCAGGTCCCTCGCAGGCTCCTCCCGCGACTCAGGGCCCGTGGACGGCGCCTCCACCCACGCCGGCGACTTCGGGACCTCCGAGAGGTGCGTGAGGCCCCACAGAGACATGTCCGGGTTGAAAACAGGGCTCTCCGGCGTCGCCCGCCCGGGTGTAGAGGGCGGGGAGCCTTCCCCGTCCTCCCCCGTCCACAGCCCACAGTGGCACGATGAGCGGTCGCTGCTGCTGCCGGCCCCCGGCGATGGTGAAGAGGAGGCGTCCGGGGAGGAAACTTGCACCGGGCGGGACGGGCCCTCAGGGGCTTCGACTCCGCTCGACCCCGGGTCCTCCTGCTCGGGGGGCGACAGCAGCTCGAGAGGCTCGGGGGCCTCGGAGGCCCCCCCCCGGCCTTGCTTCTCTTCATTGTGTGCCCCGGGCCAGGCGTCAGGGGGATGGGCACCAACACGGGAGAGATGGGGCAAGAGGAGCTCGGTGGGGAGGGACATAGAACATAGAACATAGAAAATACAGCACAGAACAGGCCCTTCGGCCCACGATGTTGTGCCGAACCTTTGTCCTAGATTAATCATAGATTATCATTGAATTTACAGTGCAGAAGGAGGCCATTCGGCCCTTTGAGTCTGCACCGGCTCTTGGAAAGAGCACCCTACCCAAACTCAACACCTTCACCCAACACCAAGGGCAATTTGGACATTAAGGGCAATTTATCATTGGCCAATTCACCTAACCTGCACATCTTTGGATTGTGGGAGGAAACCGGAGCACCCGGAGGAAACCCACGCAGACACGGGGAGGACGTGCAGACTCCGCACAGTCAGTGACCCAAGCCGGAATCGAACCTGGGACCCTGGAGCTGTGAAGCAATTGTGCTATCCACAATGCTACCGTGCTGCCCTTGAGAACAAATAAATCTACACTATATCATTTAACCGTAATCCATGTACCTATCCAATAGCTGCTTGAAGGTCCCTAATGTTTCCGACTCAACTACTTCCACAGGCAGTGCATTCCATGCCCCCACTACTCTCTGGGTAAAGAACCTACCTCTGATATCCCTCCTATATCTTCCACCTTTCACCTTAAATTTATGTCCCCTTGTAATGGTTTGTTCCACCCGGGGAAAAAGTCTCTGACTGTCTACTCTATCTATTCCCCTGATCATCTTATAAACCTCTATCAAGTCGCCCCTCATCCTTCTCCGTTCTAATGAGAAAAGGCCTAGCACCCTCAACCTTTCCTCGTAAGACCTACTCTCCATTCCAGGCAACATCCTGGTAAATCTTCTTTGCACCTTTTCCAAAGCTTCCACATCCTTCCTAATATGAGGCGACCAGAACTGTACACAGTACTCCAAATGTGGCCTTACCAAAGTTTTGTACAGCTGCATCATTACCTCACGGCTCTTAAATTCAATCCCTCTGTTAATGAACGCGAGCACACCATAGGCCTTCTTCACAGCTCTATCCACTTGAGTGGCAACTTTCAAAGATGTATGAACATAGACCCCAAGATCTCTCTGCTCCTCCACATTGCCAAGAACTCTACCGTTAACCCTGTATTCCGCATTCATATTTGTCCTTCCAAAATGGACAACCTCACACTTTTCAGGGTTAAACTCCATCTGCCACTTCTCAGCCCAGCTCTGCATCCTATCTATGTCTCTTTGCAGCCGACAACAGCCCTCCTTACTATCCACAACTCCACCAATCTTCGTATCATCTGCAAATTTACTGACCCACCCTTCAACTCCCTCATCCAAGTCATTAATGAAAATCACAAACAGCAGAGGACCCAGAACTGATCCCTGCGGTACGCCACTGGTAACTGGGATCCAGGCTGAATATTTGCCATCCACCACCACTCTCTGACTTCTATCGGTTAGCCAGTTCGTTATCCAACTGGCCAAATTTCCCACTATCCCATGCCTCCTTACTTTCTGCATAAGCCTACCATGGGGAACTTTATCAAATGCCTTACTAAAATCCATGTACACTACATCCACTGCTTTACCTTCATCCACATGCTTGGTCACCTCCTCAAAGAATTCAATAAGATTTGTAAGGCAAGACCTACCCCTCACAAATCCGTGCTGACTATCCCTAATCAAGCAGTGTCTTTCCAGATGCTCAGAAATCCTATCCTTCAGTACCCTTTCCATTACTTTGCCTACCACCGAAGTAAGACTAACTGGCCTGTAATTCCCAGGGTTATCCCTAGTCCCTTTTTTGAACAGGGGCACGACATTCGCCACTCTCCAATCCCCTGGTACCACCCCTGTTGACAGTGAGGACGAAAAGATCATTGCCAACGGCTCTGCAATTTCATCTCTTGCTTCCCATAGAATCCTTGGATATATCCCGTCAGGCCCGGGGGACTTGTCTATCCTCAAGTTTTTCAAAATGCCCAACACATCTTCCTTCCTAACAAGTATTTCCTCGAGCTTACCAATCTGTTTCACACTGTCCTCTCCAACAATATCGCCCCTCTCATTTGTAAATACAGAAGAAAAGTACTCGTTCAAGACCTCTCCTATCTCTTCAGACTCAATACACAATCTCCCGCTACTGTCCTTGATCGGACCTACCCTCGCTCTAGTCATTCTCATATTTCTCACATATGTGTAAAAGGCCTTGGGGTTTTCCTTGATCCTACCCGCCAAAGATTGTTCATGCCCTCTCTTAGCTCTCCTAATCCCTTTCTTCAGTTCCCTCCTGGCTATCTTGTATCCCTCCAATGCCCTGTCTGAACCTTGTTTCCTCAGCCTTACATAAGTCACCTTTTTCCTCTTAACAAGACATTCAACCTCTCTTGTCAACCATGGTTCCCTCACTCGACCATCTCTTCCCTGCCTGACAGGGACATACATATCAAGGACACGTAGCACCTGTTCCTTGAACAAGTTCCACATTTCATTTGTGTCCTTCCCTGCCAGCCTATGTTCCCAACTTATGCACTTCAATTCTTGTCTGACAACATCGTATTTACCCTTCCCCCAATTGTAAACCTTGCCCTGTTGCACGTACCTATCCCTCTCCATTACTAAAGTGAAAGTCACAGAATTGTGGTCACTGTCTCCAAAATGCTCCCCCACTAACAAATCTATCACTTGCCCTGGCTCATTACCCAGTACTAAATCCAATATTGCCCCTCCTCTGGTCGGACAATCTACATACTGCGTTAGAAAAGCTTCCTGGACACACTGCACAAACACCACCCCATCCAAACTATTTGATCGAAAGAGTTTCCACTCAATATTTGGGAAGTTAAAGTCGCCCATGACTACTACCCTATGACTTCTGCACCTTTCCAAAATCTGTTTCCCAATCTGTTCCTCCACATCTCTGCTACTATTGGGGGGCCTATAGAAAACTCCTAACAAGGTGACTGCTCCTTTCCTATTTCTGACTTCAACCCATACTACCTCAGTAGGCTGATACTCCTCGAACTGCCTTTCTGCAGCTGTTATACTATCTCTAATTAATAATGCCACCCCCCCACCTCTTTTACCACCCTCCCTAATCTTATTGAAACATCTATAACCAGGGACCTCCAACAACCATTTCTGCCCCTCTTCTATCCAAGTTTCCGTGATGGCCACCACATCGTAGTCCCAAGTACCGATCCATGCCTTAAGTTCACCCACTTTATTCCTGATGCTTCTTGCGTTGAAGTATACACACTTCAACCCCTCTCCGTGCCTGCAAGTACTCTCCTTTGTCAGTGTTCCCTTCCCCACTGCCTCATTACACGCTTTGGCGTCCTGAATATCGGCTACCTTAGTTGCTGGACTACAAATCCGGTTCCCATTCCCCTGCCAAATTAGTTTAAACCCTCCCGAAGAGTACTAGAAAACCTCCCTCCCAGGATATTGGTGCCCCTCTGGTTCAGATGCAACCCATCCTGCTTGTACAGGTCCCACCTTCCCCAGAATGCGCTCCAATTATCCAAATACCTGAAGCCCTCCCTCCTACACCATTCCTGCAGCCACGTGTTCAACTGCACTCTCTCCCTATTCCTAGCCTCGCTATCACGTGGCACCGGCAACAAACCAGAGATGACAACTCTGTCTGTCCTGGCTTTTAACTTCCAGCCTATCTCCCTAAACTTGTTTATTACCTCCACACCCCTTTTCCTACCTATGTCGTTGGTACCAATGTGCACCACGACTTCTGGCTGCTCACCCTCCCCCTTAAGGATCCTGAAGACACGATCCGAGACATCGGACATGGATAGCACAATTGCTTCACAGCTCCAGGGTCCCAGGTTCGATTCCCGGCTTGGGTCACTGTCTGTGCGGAGTCTGCACGTCCTCCCCGTGTGTGCGTGGGTTTCCTCCGGGTGCTCCGGTTTCCTCCCACAGTCCAAAGATGTGCAGGTTAGGTGGATTGGCCATGTTAAATTGTCCTTAGTGTCCAAAATTGCCCTGAGTGTTGGGTGGGGTTACTGGGTTATGGGGATAGGGTGGAGGTGTGGGCTTGGGTAGGGTGCTCTTTCCAAGAGCCGGTGCAGACTCGATGGGCCGAATGGCCTCCTTCTGCATTGTAAATTCTATGTCAATTCTATGTAAAATCCCTGGCCCTGGCACCCGGGAGGCAACATACCTTCCGGGAGTCTCGCTCGCGACCACAGAATCTCCTATCTATTCCCCTAACCATTGAATCTCCTACAACTATTGCTTTACTATTCTCCCCCCTTCCCTTCTGAGCCCCAGAGCCAGACTCAGTGCCAGAGACCTGGCCGCTAGGGCCTTCCCCCGGTAGGTCATCCCCCCCAACAGCATCCAAAACGGTATACTTGTTTTGAAGGGGAACGGCCACGAGGGATCCCTGCACTTTCTGCCTGTTTGTTTTTTTCCCCCTGACTGTAACCCAGCTATTCTTGTCCTGTACCTTGGGTGTGGTTACCTCCTTGTAACTCTTCTCAATCACCCCCTCTGCCTCCCGGATGATCCGAAGTTCATCCAGCTTCAGCTCCAGTTCCCTAACACGGTCTTTGAGGAGCTGAAGTTGGGTGCACTTCCCGCAGGTATAGTCAATGGGGACACCGGTGGTATCCCTCACCACCCACATCCTACAGGAGGAGCATGTAACTGGCCTAGCCTCCATCCCCTCTTACCTGACAGAATATAGCTGCCCTGTGGACTAACTAGATCTCCGCCCACCGACCCTGCTCCCAGTCAGCTACACTTTCTGTAAACTCCTGGCTCTCTTCGCACTCTTTGCGGAAATGTCGGAAACAAAATGAAAGGAGCGCCTTACTCCCTCCTCACCTAACTCCCTCGGTCACCAAACTCTCACTATCGCACTCAAATGCACCAAATTCAGCACTCCCTCGGTCACCAAACTCTCACTATCGCACTCAAATGCACCAAATTCAGCACTCCCTCGGTCACCAAACTCTCACTATCGCACTCAAATGCACCAAATTCAGCACTCAGTGCAAACAAAGTCTGCACTGTAGGGGATCACTTTTATACTGTGAATCTAGCCTCTGAAAACCTGGCCTAATCCAATTAACTAATTAACAAGCTCCAGCTGCAAGTGCCTACAAGTAGAAGCCGGTTTAAAGCTGATTGAAAATTCACCTTCTTCTAAACCAAACAGCAACTTTTAAGTTAATTAACTAAATAAAAGAAAGACTAAACTTTAGATAAAAATGAAGCCTTATACTCCCTCGGTCACCAAACTCTCACTATCGCACTCAAATGCACCAAATTCAGCACTCAGTGAAAGGGAGGGCGGGATGTTTGATAGAACAACACGTTCTGCGGTGGCCTCCAGCGTCTCCACCGCCACGTGTGTCCCGCCCACAGTGAGCCCCCTTTCCAGGGCCCGGTGGGCCGCCTGCTCGGCCCGCAGGAAGAACCCGGCCTTGCCGTACATCCGCGAGGCGGCTACGATGGCCGAGGGGCCGACAGCCCTGCCCATCGCACGGGTGCCCGCCTCAATGGTCATGGTAGGGTGGGCATAGCACTTCACCCCCAGCTGCCGCGTGAGCAGGCGGGAGGGCGAGGGCACCGCGGGGGCAGCGGAGCGACGGGAGGCTGCCGCCCCCACATAATGTCTTGTCCGCCCTGCCCCCGGCAGAGTGGAGGATGCCCCCGAGGTGCTGGCCAGAGGGGTGGGAGGACAGGAGGCCGGGCCTGCAGCCCCAGGCGGTCCCACTCCCACCTCAGGCAGAGGGGTGGGAGGACAGGAGGCCGGGCCTGCAGCCCTGGATGGTCCCAGTCCCACCTCAGGCAGAGGGGTGGGAGGACAGGAGGCTGGGCCTGCAGCCCTGGATGGTCCCAGTCCCACCTCAGGCAGAGGGGTGGGAGGACAGGAGGCCGGGCCTGCAGCCCTGGATGGTCACAGTCCCACCTCAGGCAGAGGGGTGGGAGGACAGGAGGCCGGGCCTGCAGCCCTGGATGGTCCCACTCCCACCTCAGGCAGAGGGGTGGGAGGACAGGAGGCCGGGCCTGCAGCCCTGGATGGTCCCACTCCCACCTCAGGCAGAGGGGTGGGAGGACAGGAGGCTGGGCCTGCAGCCCTGGATGGTCCCACTCCCACCTCAGGCAGAGGGGTGGGAGGACAGGAGGCCGGGCCTGCAGCCCTGGATGGTCCCACTCCCACCTCAGGCAGAGGGGTGGGAGGACAGGAGGCCGGGCCTGCAGCCCTGGATGGTCCCAGTCCCACCTCAGCCAGTGGGGTGGTGGGGCAGGTGGCCGGTCCTGCAGCCCTGGATGGTCCCACTCCCACCTCAGGCAGAGGGGTGGGAGGACAGGAGGACGGGCCTGCAGCCCTGGATGGTCCCAGTCCCACCTCAGGCAGAGGGGTTGGGGGAAAGGAGGCTGGGCCTGCAGCCCTGGATGGTCCCAGTCCCACCTCAGGCAGAGGGGTGGTGGGGCAGGTGGCCGGTCCTGCAGCCCTGGATGGTCCCACCCACCTCAGGCAGAGGGGTGGGAGAACAGGAGGCCGGTCCTGCAGCCCTGGACGGTCCCAGCCCTACCTCAGGCAGAGTGGTGGGAGGACAGGAGGCTGGGTCTGCTGCCCTGGATGGTCCCACTCCCACCTCAGGCAGAGGGGGGGGGGAGGACAGGAGGCCGGGTCTGCAGCCCTGGATGGTCCCACTCCCACCTCAGGCAGAGTGGTGGGAGGACAGGAGGCCGGGTCTGCAGCCCTGGATGGTCCCACTCCCACCTCAGGCAGGGTGGGAGGACAGGGTCCGCAGCCCCGGATTGTCCCACTCCCACCTCAGGCAGAGGGGTGGGAGGACAGGAGGCCGGGCCTGCAGCCCTGGATGGTCCCTGTCCCACCTCAGGCAGAGGGGTGGGAGGACAGAAGGCCGGGCCTGCAGCCCTGGATGGTCCCACTCCCACCTCAGGCAGAGGGGTGGGAGGACAGGAGGCCGGGCCTGCAGCTCTGGATGGACCCAGTCCCATCTCAGGCAGAGGGGTGGGAGGACAGGAGGCCGGGCCTGCAGCCCTGGATGGTCCCAGTCCCACCTCAGGCAGAGGGATGGGAGGACAGGAGGCCGGGCCTGCAGCCCTGGATGCTCCCACTCCCACCTCAGGCAGAGGGGTGGGAGGACAGGAGGCCGGGACTGCCGCCCTGGATGGTCCCACTCCCACCTCAGTCAGAGGGGTGGGAGGACAGGAGGCTGGGCCTGCAGCCCCGAATGGTCCCACTCTCACCTCAGGCAGAGGGCTGGGAGGACAGGAGGCCGGGTCTGCAGCCCTGGATGGTCCCACTCCCACCTCAGGCAGAGGGGTGGGAGGACAGGGTCCGCAGCCCCGGATTGTCCCACTCCCACCTCAGGCAGAGGGGTGGGAGGACAGGAGGCCGGGCCTGCAGCCCTGGATGGTCCCAGTCCCACCTCAGGCAGAGGGGTGGGAGGACAGGAGGCCGGGCCTGCAGCCCTGGATGGTCCCACTCCCACCTCAGGCAGAGGGGTGGGAGGACAGGAGGCCGGGCCTGCAGCTCTGGATGGTCCCAGTCCCATCTCAGGCAGAGGGGTGGGAGGACAGGAGGCCGGGCCTGCAGCCCTGGGTGGCCCCGCTCCCACCTCAGGCAGAGGGGTGGGAGGACAGGAGGCTGGGCCTGCAGCCCTGGATGGTCCCACTCCCACCTCAGGCAGAGGGGTGGGAGAACAGGAGGCCGGGCCTACAGCCCTGGATGGTCCCAGCCCCACCTCAGGCAGAGTGGTGGGAGGACAGGAGGCTGGGCCTGCAGCCCTGGATGGTCCCAGCCCCACCTCATGCAGAGGGGTGGGGGACAGGAGGCTGGGCCTGCAGCCCTGGATGGTCCCACCCACCTCAGTCAGAGGGGTGGGAGGACCGGAGGCCGGGCCTGCAGCCCTGGATGGTCCCACTCCCACCTCAGGCAGAGGGGGGGGGGGGGGGGGAAGACAGGAGGCAGGGTCTGCAGCCCTGGATGGTCCCACTCCCACCTCAGGCAGAGGGGTGGGAGGACAGGAGGCCGGGTCTGCAGCCCTGGATGGTCCCACTCCCACCTCAGGCAGAGGGGTGGGAGGACAGGGTCCGCAGTCCTGGATGGTCCCACTCCCACCTCAGGCAGAGGGGTGGGAGGACAGGAGGCCGGGCCTGCAGCCCCGAATGGTCCCGCTCCCACCTCAGGCAGAGGGGTGGGAGGAGAGGAGGACGGGCCTGCAGCCCTGGATGGTCCCACTCCCACCTCAGGCAGAGAGGTGGGAGGACAGGAGGCCGGGCCTGAAGCCGTGGATGGTCCCACTCCCACCTCAGGCAGAGGGGTGAAAGGACAGGTGGCCGGGCCTGCAGCCCCGAATGGTCCCGCTCCCACCTCAGGCAGAGGGGTGGGAGGTCAGGAGGCTGGGACTGCAGCCCTGGATGGTCCCAGCCCCACCTCAGGCAGAGGGGTGGGAGGACAGGAGGCTGGGCCTGCAGCCCTGGATGGTCCCACTCTCACCTCAGTCAGAGGGGTGGGAGGACCGGAGGCCGGGCCTGCAGCCCTGGATGGTCCCACTCCCACCTCAGTCAGAGGGGTGGGAGGACCGTAGGCCGGGCCTGCAGCCCTGGATGGTCCCACTCCCACCTCAGGCAGAGGGGTGGGAGGACAGGGTCCGCAGTCCTGGATGGTCCCACTCCCACCTCAGGCAGAGGGGTGGGAGGACAGGAGGCCGGGCCTGCAGCCCCGAATGGTCCCGCTCCCACCTCAGGCAGAGGGGTGGGAGGACAGGAGGCTGGGCCTGCAGACCTTGATGGTCCCGCTCCCACCTCAGGCAGAGGGGTGGGAGGACAGGAGGCCGGGCCTGCAGCCCTGGATGGCCCCAGTCCCACCTCAGGCAGAGGGGTGGGAGGACAGGAGGCCGGGCCTGCAGCCCTGGATGGTCCCACTCCCACCTCAGGCAGAGGGGTGGGAGAACAGGAGGCTGGGCCTGCAGCCCTGGATGGTCCCAGTCCCACCTCAGGCAGAGGGGTGGGAGGACAGGAGGCCGGGCCTGCAGCCCTGGATGGTCCCACTCCCACCTCAGGCAGAGGGGTGGGAGGACAGGTGGCCGGGCCTGCAGCCCCGAATGGTCCCGTTCCCACCTCAGGCAGAGGGGTGGGAGGACAGGAGGCTGGGTCTGCAGCCCTGGATGGTCCCAGTCCCACCTCAGGCAGAGGGGTGGGAGGACAGGAGGCCGGGCCTGCAGCCCAGGATGGTCCCACTCCCACCTCATGCAGAGGGGTGGGAGGACAGGTGGCCGGGCCTGCAGCCCCGAATGGTCCCGCTCCCACCTCAGGCAGAGGGGTGGGAGGACAGGAGGCTGGGTCTGCAGCCCTGGATGGTCCCAGCCCCACCTCAGACAGAGGGGTGGGAGGACAGGATGCTGGGCCTGGAGCCCTGGATGGTCCCACTCCCACCTCAGTCAGAGGGGTTGGAGGACCGGAGGCCGGGCCTGCAGCCCTGGATGATCCCACTCCCACCTCAGGCAGAGGGGTGGGAGGACAGGAGGCCGGGCCTGCAGCCCTGGATGGTCCCACTCCCACCTCAGGCAGAGGTGTGGGAGGACAGGAGGCTGGGCCTGCAGCCCTGGATGGTCCCAGTCCCACCTCAGGCAGAGGGGTGGGAGAACAGGAGGCCGGGCCTGCAGCCCTGGATGGTCCCAGTCCCACCTCAGGCAGAGGGGTGGGAGGACAGGAGGCCGGGCCTGCAGCCCTGGATGGTCCCACTCCCACCTCAGGCAGAGTGGTCGGAGGACAGGAGGCCGGGCCTGCAGCCCTGGAGGTCCCAGTCTCACCTCAGGCAGAGGGGTGGGGGGACAGGAGGCTGGGCCTGCAGCCCTGGATGGTCCCACTCCCACCTCAGGCAGAGGGGTCGGAGGACAGGAGGTCGGGCCTGCAGCCCTGGAGGTCCCAGTCTCACCTCAGGCAGAGGGGTGGGAGGACAGGAGGCCGGGCCTGCAGCCCTGGATGGTCCCGCTCCCACGTCAAGCAGAGGGGTGGGAGGACAGGAGGCTGGGCCTGCAGCCCTGGATGGTCCCTGTCCCACCTCAGGCAGAGGGGTGGGAGGACAGGAGGCCGGGCCTGCAGCCCTGGATGGTCCCAGCCCCACCTCAGGCAGAGGGGTGGGACGACAGGAGGCCGGGCCTGCAGCCCCAGGCGGTCCCACTCCCACCTCAGGCAGAGGGGTGGGAGGACAGGAGGCTGGGCCTGCAGCCCTGGATGGTCCCACTCCCACCTCAGTCAGAGGGGTTGGAGGACCGGAGGCCGGGCCTGCAGCCCTGGATGATCCCACTCCCACCTCAGGCAGAGGGGTGGGAGGACAGGAGGCCGGGCCTGCAGCCCTGGATGGTCCCACTCCCACCTCAGGCAGAGGTGTGGGAGGACAGGAGGCTGGGCCTGCAGCCCTGGATGGTCCCAGTCCCACCTCAGGCAGAGGGGTGGGAGAACAGGAGGCCGGGCCTGCAGCCCTGGATGGTCCCAGTCCCACCTCAGGCAGAGGGGTGGGAGGACAGGAGGCCGGGCCTGCAGCCCTGGATGGTCCCACTCCCACCTCAGGCAGAGGGGGGGGGGAGGACAGGAGGCCGGGCCTGCAGCCCTGGATGGTCCCACTCCCACCTCAGGCAGAGTGGTCGGAGGACAGGAGGCCGGGCCTGCAGCCCTGGAGGTCCCAGTCTCACCTCAGGCAGAGGGGTGGGGGGACAGGAGGCTGGGCCTGCAGCCCTGGATGGTCCCACTCCCACCTCAGGCAGAGGGGTCGGAGGACAGGAGGTCGGGCCTGCAGCCCTGGAGGCCCCAGTCTCACCTCAGGCAGAGGGGTGGGAGGACAGGAGGCCGGGCCTGCAGCCCTGGATGGTCCCGCTCCCACGTCAAGCAGAGGGGTGGGAGGACAGGAGGCTGGGCCTGCAGCCCTGGATGGTCCCTGTCCCACCTCAGGCAGAAGGGTGGGAGGACAGGAGGCCGGGCCTGCAGCCCTGGATGGTCCCAGCCCCACCTCAGGCAGAGGGGTGGGACGACAGGAGGCCGGGCCTGCAGCCCCAGGCGGTCCCACTCCCACCTCAGGCAGAGGGGTGGGAGGACAGGAGGCTGGGCCTGCAGCCCTGGATGGTCCCAGTCCCACCTCAGGCAGAGGGGTGGGAGGACAGGAGGCTGGGCCTGCAGCCCTCGATGGTCCCTCTCCCACCTCAGGCAGAGGGGTGATCAAACCGTGATCTTTATCAATGATGAGAAGGCAGAAACAGTGAAAGTTTAAACTGGACAGATATTTCACAGCTGGATTCACACAATACAGACAGCAATGTATCGGAGATTGTGGAAGTGCCACAAATGTTGTCAAATGCAGGACGTGGGGTCCCTCAGTGTTTCAATCTTACTGAGAGACTGTCAGCCCACAGGGACAACATTTCTGTTTAATAGGACTGATGCACAAGTTAAAATAGTTCCGTTTCAAAGTTTAAAATATGCAGTCATTTTTCTGTGCAGATTTCGGAATCTGTCAGTGGAATTTACTTCACACAGGCAAGTTTAACAAGTGTATGCGGAACTGATTAGAAGTTTTGATGGAGATATTCCTGCATTATGGAAATGTGTGAGATCTATTTAGGGTTGGGAAATGGATTGAGGATCAAAGGAAGCAGTTGTTTTTTAACTACATTAGACTGAGAGCCTTGAAGATTCACAACTTCCATGTGCTGTGAGAAAGGATTGATTAACTAAGGCCTATTATTCAAATACTTCAGACAAGTGAATAAGCTACAGGAACATTGAATATCCAGACAGAGACAAGCAGACACCTGTAATCGGAGCTTAAACTTCACGTTTAAATGTGAAGGGCTGAAATAAACAAGAGTCCACCCTGGGATTCGGTGCAATTTAAGTTCTGCTTTTGCAAAAAATAAAAATAACTATCTGCAATGAAAAATTCCTTGGACAGGACAGAGGGATTTTGACTCTGTATTTAAGCCCAGACAGTATTTGTGTTGTGGGTGTTTGATGGGCAGTGTAGATGAAGCTTTACTCTGAAACACTGGAATTCAGTCTCAGGGCTGATTTAATCAAAATGCTTCAGAATACTAATTGACATTGTACATAGAATCATAGAATCATAGATGTTTACAGCATGGAACCAGGCCCTTCGGCCCAACCAGTCCATGCCGCCCAGTTTTTACCATTAAGCTAGTCCCAGTTGCCCGCATTTGGCCCATAACCCTCTATACCCATCTTACCCATGTAACTATCTAAATGTTTTTTAAAAGACACAATTGTACCCGCCTCTACTACTACCTCTGGCAGCCCATTCCAGACACACTACCCTCTGAGTGAAGAAATTGCCCCTCTGGGCCCTTCTGAATCTCTCCCCTCTCACCTTAAACCTATGCCCTCTAGTTTTAGACTCCCCTACCTTTGGGAAAAGATGTTGACTATCTACCTTATCGCTGCCCCTCATTATTTTATAGACCTGTATAAGATCACCCCTAAGCCTCCTACGCTCCAAGGAAAAAAGTCCCAGTCTATCCAGCCTCTCAAAAAGAACAAAGAACAAAGAAATGTACAGCGCAGGAACAGGCCCTTCGGCCCTCCAAGCCCGTGCCGACCATGCTGCCCGACTAAACTACAATCTTCTACACTTCCTGGGTCCGTATCCTTCTATTCCCATCCTATTCATATATTTGTCAAGATGCCCCTTAAATGTCCCTATCGTCCCTGCTTCCACTACCTCCTCCGGTAGCGAGTTCCAGGCACCCACTACCCACTGCGTAAAAAACTTGCCTCGTACACCTACTCCTTATAACTCAAACCATCAAGTCCCGGCAACATCCTAGTAAATCTTTTCTGCACTCTTTCCAGTTTAATAATATCCTTCCTATAATAGGGTGACCAGAACTGCACACAGTATTCCAAGTGTGGCCGTACCAGTGTCTTGTACAACTTCAACAAGACGTCCCAACTCCTGTATTCAATGTTCTGACCAATGAAACCAAGCATGCCGAATGCCTTCTTCACCACCCTGTCCACCTGCGACTCCACCTTCAAGGAGCTATGAACCTGTACTCCTAGATCTCTTTGTTCTATAACTCTCCCCAACGCCATACCATTAACTGAGTAGGTCCTGGCCTGATTCGATCTGCCAAAATGCATCACCTCACATTTATCTAAATTAAACTCCATCTGCCATTCGCCGGCCCACTGGCCTAATTGATCAAGATCCTGTTGCAATCCTAGATAACCTTCTTCACTATCCACTGTGCCACCAATCTTGGTGTCATCTGCAAACTTACTAACCATGCCGCCTAAATTCTCATCCAAATCATTAATATAAATCACAAATAACAGTGGACCCAGCACCGATCCCTGAAGCACACCACTGGTCACAGGCCTCCAGTTTGAAAAACAACCCTCTACAACCACCCTCTGCCTTCTGTCGTCCAGACAATTTTGAATCCAATTGGCAACCTCACCCTGGATCCCGTGAGCTTTAACCTTCTGCAACAACCTACCATGCGGTACCTTGTCACAGGCTTTGCTAAAATCCATGTAGACAACGTCTACTGCACTGCCCTCATCTACCTTCTTGGTCACCCCCTCAAAAAACTTAATCAAATTTGTGAGACATGATTTTCCACGCACAAAGCTATGCTGACTGCCCCGAATCAGTCCTTGCCTCTCTAAATGCTTATAGATCCTGTCTCTCAGAATGCCTTCTAGCAACTTACCTACTACAGACGTTAGGCTCACCGGTCTGTAGTTCCCAGGCTTTTCCCTGCTGCCCTTCTTAAACAAGGGCACAACATTCGCCACTCTCCAATCTTCAGGCACCTCACCTGTGGCTGCCGATGATTCAAATATCTCTGTTAGGGGACCCGCAATTTCCTCCCTAGCCTCCCACAACACCCTGGGATACATTTCATCAGGTCCCGGGGATTTATCTACCTTGATGCGCTTTAAGACTTCCAGCACCTCCTCCTCTGTAATATGCACACTTCTCAAGACATTACTATTTATTTCCCCTAGTTTCCTAACATCCATGCCTTTCTCCACCGTGAATACCGATGAGAAATATTCATTCAGGATCTCACCCAACTCTTGTGGCTCTGCACATAGATGCCCTTGTTGATCCTTAAGAGGCCCTACTCTGTCCCAGTTACTCTTTTCCCCTTTATGTATTTGTAGAATCTCTTTGGATTCTCCCTTGCATTATTTGCCAAAGCAATTTCATGTCCCCTTTTTGCCCTCCTGATTTCCCTCTTAACTCTATTTCGACAATCTCTATACTCTTCAAGGGATCCACTTGATCCCAGTTGCTTATGTACGTCATATGCCTCCTTCTTCTTTTTGACCAGAGTCTCAATATCTCGAGTCATCCAGGGTTCCCTACTTCTACCAGCCTTACCCTTCACTCTAAAGGGAATGTGCTTACCCTGCACCCTGGTTAACACATTTTTAAAAGCCTCCCATTTACCAGCCGTCCCTTTGCCTGCCAACAGTCTCCCCCAATCTACCTCTGCAAGCTCCTGTCTGATACCATCAAAATTGGCCTTGCCCCAATTAAGAATTTTAACTCTTGGGCCAGACCTATCATTCTCCATAGCTATCTTAAAACTAATGGAGTTATGGTCACTTGTCCCAAAGTGATCTCTCACTAACACTTCTGTCACTTGCCCTTCCTTATTTCCCAAGGCGAGGTCAAGTTTTGCCCCCTCTCTAGTCGGTCCATCCACATACTGAATGAGAAATTCCTCCTGAATACACTCAACAAATTTCCCTCCATCCAAGCCCCTAATGCTCTGGCTGTCCCAGTCAATGTTGGGAAAGTTAAAGTCCCCTACTACTACCACCCTATTATTCTTGCAGCTATCTGTAATCTCCTTACATATTTGCTCCTCAATTTCCCGCTGACTATTTGGGGGCCTGTAGTACAGTCCTACCAAGGTGATCTCTCCCTTCTTATTTTTCAGTTCCACCCATATAGACTCAGTGGGCGAACCCTCGGATATATCCCCTCTAAGTACTGCCGTGATGTTCTCCCTAATCAAAAACGCCACTCCCCCTCCTCTCTTACCTCCTGTTCTATCCTTTCTATAGCGTCTGTACCCCGGAACATTGAGCTGCCAGTCCTGCCCCTCCCTTAGCCATGTTTCAGTCATAGCTATAATATCCCAGTCCCATGTGCCCGTCCATGCCCTGAGTTCATCCGCTTTGCCCATCAGGCCCCTTGCATTGAAATAAATGCAGTTTAATGTAGACCATCCTTGCTCTCTGCCCTGCTTTCTCAGGTCACGCTTTACACACTCTCCCTTCCTGCCTTTTGTTTCCGTCCTCACTGACTTCCTACATCGGGTCCCATCCCCCTGCCACATTAGTTTAAACCCTCCCCAACTGCACTGGCAAACACACCCCCGAGAACATTGGTTCCGGTCCCACCCAGATACAGACCGTCCGATTTGTACAGGTCCCACCTCCCCCAGAACCGGTCCCAATGTCCCAGGAATTTGAAACCCTCCCTCTTGCACCATCCCTCAAGCCACGTATTCACCCTAGCTATCCTGTCATTCCTACTCTGACTATCACGTGGCCCTGGTAGCAATCCTGAGATTATTACCTTTGAGGTCCTACTTTTTAGTTTAACTCCTAACTCCCTAAATTCAGCTTGTAGAACCTCATCCCGTTTTTTACCTATATCGTTGGTGCCTATATGCACCACGACAGCTGGCTGTTCACCCTCCCCCCCCCCCCCCCCCCACCCCCAGAATGTCCTGCAGCCGCTCCGAGACAACCATGACCCTTGCACCAGGGAGGCAACATACAATCCTGGATTCTCGTTTGCGTCCACAGAAACGCCTGTCTATTCCCCTCTGCCACTCTTCTTCCTGCCCAGCTGCGCAGCAGAGCCAGCCACGGTGCCATGAACCTGGCTGCTGCTGCCTTCCCCTGGTGAGCCATCTCCCCCAACAGTTTCCAAAACGGTAAATCTGTTTTGGAGGGAGATGGCCGCAGGGGATCCCTGCACTGCCTTCCTACTCTTCCTCTGTCTGTTGGTCACCCATTCCCTATCTGCCTCAGTAATTTTAATCTGCGGTGTGACCAACTCACTGAATGTGCTATCCACAACTTCCTCAGCATCGCGGATGCTCCAAAGTGAGTCCATCCGCAGCTCCAGAGCCGTCAAGCGGTCTAACAGGAGCTGCAGTTGGACGCACTTCTTGCAGGTGAAGGAGTCAGGGATACCAGAAGGGTCCCTGACTTGCCACATCTCACAAGAGGAGCATGACAAAAGTCTGAGCTCTCCTGCCATGACTTAAACCTGAAGTTAAATTTGAACTACACTACACAGCTAAGAGAAAGTCAAAGAGAGAGAAATCACTTACCAGTCACAAGCCAATCACTTACCTGCTGGCTGTGATGTAATTGCTCCCGAGACTCCCTCACAGGTCTGCTTCTCTGTACCTCCTTAAGATGAGCACCAAATTCCCTGAACTAGTTAATTAATTAAATTAATTAATTGGATTTGTTCTTTTTTTTTGGGGGGGGGGGGGTGGGGGGGGGAACTTAACCCCAACACCGAACTCCAAAAAAAACACAGCCCTCACTCCCCTCTTACCCGAACTCAGCCTTACCCAAACTCAGATACACTCTGTTTGCCTCCAGCACTGTTTCTAAAGGCACTTCAGCCACACCCTTTGTATCCTTCCTGATTTACAGTCAGCCAATAGGCCTGCTCCCAAAACTGATCTCCCGAAACTAACAGCTGACCTGCAAGGTAAGGAAGTTGTTAAGCAGTACTTACCTCACCCAGGCCGCGACCTTTTAAACTGTCCCCTCTGCCTCGCAGCTCCCGCGCTTTTTCAAACTCCCGCGCTGTTTCCAAGGTCCCGGCTCTCTCTCTCCCGAACTAACAGCTGACCTGCAAGGTAAGGAAGTTGTTAAGCAGTACTTACCTCACCCACGCCGGCACGATCCTTTAAAACAGAGATGTGGAGGAATTTATTCAGCCAGACGGTACTGAATCTGTGGAACTCTCTGTCACAGAAGGCTGTGGAGGCCAAATCACTGAGTGTCTTTAAGACAGAGACAGATAGTTTCTTGGTTAATAAGGAGATCAGGGGTTATGGGGAGAAGGAGTGAAGGAAAGAGAATGAGGGTGAGAAACATATCAGCCATGATTGACTGGCGGATCAGGCTCGCTGGGCCTAGTGACCAAGTTCAGCTCCTGTGTCTTATGGTCTTACGGCCGTAAATGTCCAACTCGGTTTGAAATATGGCTTTGGGTGTCAGCCTCCATTATTCTTACAGAAAATGAGGTAATGAAAGGACCTGAGGAAGAAGCGGGAAATGACATTGAGGCAGAAGCTGAGCAGTGATTAAATTGAATGGTGGAGGAGGTGTGAGGGACCGTGTAGTCTCCCCATGTTGTCATTTGTTATCAGCTCCGGCTCTGCATTACTCCTGATGAATGTAGCTGCATGATCATATATTTCAGTTACATCTTTCCCACAGACATTTATATTGTTCATGGAAACAGTTCATTTACATCCAGATTATCCAAAACTTTATCATCTTAAATGTGTGGAACGAATCTCACATCATCGTCTTTTATTCCCAATAACCCAGCCCCAGCCAATCCAATCATCCCGAAGGGAAAACTGCTTCTAAACGATCCACACAGCGAGTGGTTCTGATCTGGTCTGCACGGCCTGGGACACTGGTGCCGGCAGATACAACAGTGGTTTCACAGGGAATGGTAGGAGTGACAGAAATCAAATGTACGTCTCCAGGGAAAGGGCGGTGCAGTCGGATTGAATCATCTGCTCATCTACAGAGCCGCTGAGTACAAACGGAATGAAATGAAACGGAATGAAATGAAATGAAAATCGCTTATTGTCACAAGTAGGCTTCAAATGAAGTTACTGTGAAAAGCCCCTAGTCGCCACATTCCGGCGCCTGTTCGGGGAGGCTGGTACGGGAATTGAACCGTGCTGCTGGCCTGCCTTGGTCTGCTTTAAAAGCCAGCGATTTATCCCAGTGTGCTAAACCAGACCCAGGAATGAATGTCCTCCTTCGGGACTTCACGCATTTTAAAGGCTTTGGATGTGGTCTGGCTGGGAGATGATGGGACCAACACCTGCAGGTTCCCTCCAAGTTCCCCAGCACCGCGAGTATTCTCACTGTTATCCTTTCTATTCACTGTGTCCATGTGTGAACCCAGCGTCCGCTTTAGCTCACTGCTTACTTCACAGCATCAACTTCATTGTAAGTTCCAATCTGTCTGACCCTGGGCGCTGCCTGTGCTTTAATATTGAAAACATCTGTGTTGTTCCCAATAAAAGCAGACGCACATTTAATCATTAGAGGGAGGTCTATCTTTTTTCAGGTTGCTTTACAATTATTTTTAAAAGCGGCTGTGCCACGTGTTTGCTTTCTGGCCTCTGACTGGGGAAAGACAAGTTCTATTCCAGCTCTGCACAATAACTGACCTATCACACTCTGTCAGTGATTCACAACTTAAATGGTGCAATACTGCATGGAGGACATTTACTTCATCCAGGATCTGATTTTATAATTTAGGAACAAGTTTGTTTCCTCAGCAAATGTATTAATCGGGATTGTGTTTCCCCCTGATACCCAGTTCCACATATCTTTCCGATAGGGACATTTAAGGGGCATCTTGACAAAGACATGAAGAGGTTGGGAATAGAGGGATACGGACCCCGGAAGTGTAGAAGATTGTAGTTTAGTCGGGCAGCATGGTCGGCACGGGCTTGGAGGGCCGAAGGGCCTGTTCCTGTGCTGTACATTTCTTTGTTCTTTGTTCTCTGTATCTCCAAGAGCACTCCCTCACACTCTATCTCTCCCTTGCACTCTCTCCCTCCCTCACCCTCACTGTCTCACACTATCCCTCTCTCACACTCTCTACCTCGCTCACACTATCTCCCTCTCAACAATCCCTCCCACTCTCACACTCTCTCCCTTTCCCACACTGTCACCCACTCTCACACTCTCTCCCTCTCCCACACTGTCTCTCTCTCTCACACTGTCGCCCTCTCTCACACTCTCTCCCTCTCTCACACTGTCTCCCTCTCTCACACTCTCTCCTCTCCCACACTGTCACCCACTCTCACACTCTCTCCCTCGCTCACACTCTCTCCCTCTCAACAATCCCTCCCTCTCTCACACTCTCTCCCTCTCCCACACTGTCTCCCACTCTCACACTCTCTCCCTCTCTAACACTCTCTCCCTCTCAACAATCCCTCCCACTCTCACACTCTCTCCCTCTCCCACACTGTCACCCACTCTCAGTCTCTCCCTCTCCCACACTCCCTCCCTCGCTCACACTCTCTCCCTCTCTCACACTCTCTTCCTCTCAACAATCCCTCCCTCTCTCACACTCTCTCCCTCTCTCACTCTCTCTCACTCTCTCTCTCACACACTCCCTTCCTCTCTCACAGTGTCTCACTCTCTCCCTCTCTCACACTCTCTCCCTCTTCCACACTGTCTTCCTCTCCCACACTGCCTCCCACTCTCACACTCTCTCCCTCTCCCACACTCCCTCCCTCGCTCACACTCTCTCCCTCTCTCACACTCTCTTCCTCTCAACAATCCCTCCCTCTCTCACACTCTCTCCCTCTCTCACTCTCTCTCACTCTCTCTCTCTCACACACTCCCTTCCTCTCTCACAGTGTCTCCCTCTCTCACACTCTCTCCCTCTTCCACACTGTCTTCCTCTCCCACACTGCCTCCCACTCTCACACTCTCTCCCTCTCCCACACTGCCTCCCACTCTCACACTCTCTCCCTCTCCCACACTGCCTCCCACTCTCACACTCTCTCCCTCTCCCACACTCTCTCCCTCTCTCACACTCTCTCCCACTCTCACACTGTCACCCTCTCTCACACTGTCTCCCTCTCTGACACTCTCTCCCTCTCCCACACTGCCTCCCTCTCTCACACTGTCTCCCTCTCTCACAATCTCTCTCTCTCCCAGACTGTCTCCCTCTCTCACACTCTCTCCCACTCTCACACTATCTCCCTCTCTGACACTCTCTCCCTCTCCCACACAGTCTCCCTCTCTCACACTCTGTCCCTCTCTCACACTCTCTCCCTCTCCCACACAGTCACCCACTCTCACACTCTCTCCCTCTCCCACACAGTCACCCACTCTCACACTGTCTCCCTCTCCCACACTGTCACCCACTCTCACACTCTGTCCCTCTCTCACACTCTCTCCCTCTCCCACACTGCCTCCCACTCTCACACTCTCTCCCTCTCCCACACTGTCACCCACTCTCACACTCTCTCCCTCTCTCACACTCTCTCCCTCTCCCACACTGCCTCCCACTCTCACACTCTCTCCCTCTCCCACACTGTCACCCTCTGTCACACTCTCTCCCTCTCCCACACTGTCACCCACTCTCACACTCTCTCCCTCTCCCACACTGTCACCCACTCTCACACTGTCTCCCTCTCTGACACTCTCTCCCTCTCCCACACAGTCTCCCTATCTCACACTCTGTCCCCCTCTCACACTCTCTCCCTCCCCCACACTACCTCCCACTCTCACAGTCTCTCCCTCTCTCACACTCTCTCCCTCTCCCACACTGTCTCCCTCTCTCACACTGTCTCCCTCTCTGACACTCTCTCCCTCTCCCACACTGTCTCCCTCTCTCACACTCTCTCCCTCTCCCACACTGCCTCCCACTCTCACACTCTCTCCCTCTCCCACACTCTCTCCCTCTCACAATCTCTCCCTCTCCCACACTACCTACCACTCTCACAGTCTCTCCCTCTCTCACACTCTCTCCCTCTCTCACACTCTGTCCCCCTCTCACAATCTCTCCCTCTCCCACACTACCTACCACTCTCACAGTCTCTCCCTCTCTCACACTCTCTCCCTCTCCCACACTGTCTCCCTCTCTCACACTCTCTCCCTCGCTCACACTCTCTCCCTCTCAACAATCCCTCACACTCTCTCCCTCTCCCACACTGCCTCCCACTCTCACACTCTCTCCCTCTCCCACACTGTCACCCACTCTCACACTCTCTCCCTCTCTCACACTCTCTCCCTCTCCCACACTGCCTCCCACTCTCACACTCTCTCCCTCTCCCACACTGTCACCCTCTGTCACACTCTCTCCCTCTCCCACACTGTCACCCACTCTCACACTCTCTCCCTCTCCCACACTGTCACCCACTCTCACACTGTCTCCCTCTCAGACACTCTCTCCCTCTCCCACACAGTCTCCCTCTCTCACACTCAGTCCCCCTCTCACACTCTCTCCCTCCCCCACACTACCTCCCACTCTCACAGTCTCTCCCTCTCTCACACTCTCTCCCTCTCCCACACTGTCTCCCTCTCTCACACTGTCTCCCTCTCTGACATTCTCTCCCTCTCCCACACTGTCTCCCTCTCTCACACTCTGTCCCCCTCTCACAATCTCTCCCTCTCCCACACTACCTACCACTCTCACAGTCTCTCCCTCTCTCACACTCTCTCCCTCTCCCACACTGTCTCCCTCTCTCACACTCTCTCCCTCGCTCACACTCTCTCCCTCTCAACAATCCCTCACACTCTCTCCCTCTCCCACACTGCCTCCCACTCTCACACTGTCTCCCTCTCTGACACTCTCTCCCTCCCTCACACTCTCTCCCTCTCTCACACTCTCTCCCTCTCTCCCACTCTCTCCCTCTTCCACACTGTCTCCCTCTCTCACACTCTCTCCCTCTCTCACACTCTCTCCCTCTCTCACACTCTCTCCCTCTCTCACACTCTCTCCCTCTCCCACACTGTCTCCCTCTCTGACACTCTCTCCCTCTCTCACACTGTCTCCCTCTCTGACACTCTCTCCCTCTATCACATTCTGTCCCCCTCTCACACTCCCTCCCTCTCTCACAGTGCCTCACTCTCTCACACTCTCTCACTCTCTCACCCTCCCTCTCTCACCCTCCCTCTCTCATACTTTCTCCCTCTCTCACACTCTCTCCCTCTCTCACACTCTCTCCCTCTCCCACACTGTCTCCCTCTCTGACACTCTCTCCCTCTCTCACACTGTCTCCCTCTCTGACACTCTCTCCCTCTATCACATTCTGTCCCCCTCTCACACTCCCTCCCTCTCTCACAGTGCCTCACTCTCTCACACTCTCTCACTCTCTCACCCTCCCTCTCTCACCCTCCCTCTCTCATACTTTCTCCCTCTCTCACACTCCCTCCCTCTCTCACAGTGTCTCACTCTCTCACACTCTCTCACTCTCTCACCCTCCCTCTCTCACCCTCCCTCTCTCACACTTTCTCCCTCTCTCACACTCTCTCCCCCTCTCCCCTTTCGCATTCTCTCTTTTGTACTCCCTCCCTCTCTAGCACTCTCACCCTCTCTCACACTCTCCCCCTCACTTTCTCTCCCTCTGACACATTCTCTACCTCAGTCACCCTTCCTATCTCCCACTGTCTCCCTCTCAGACTCTCTGCCTCTCTCACACTCTCTCCCTGTCTAACACAACCTACCTGTCTCGCTCACTCTCCCTTCCTCACACTCTCTCCCTCTCTCACCCTCCATCTCTCACAATCCCTCCATCTCTCACACTCCCTCTCTCAAATTCCTGCCTCTCACATACTTTCTTCTTCATTGATACTCACTCCCACTCTCCCACTCTCTCTAGCAGATTTCCCTTGTCTCACACTTACCCCTCTCTCACATTCTGTCCCTCTCTCTCACTCTCCCCCCCTCTCCCTCTCTGCATCATGCCTCCCTCTCTCCCTCTCTCACATCTCCGTTAGACATTTTCACACTCTGTCCCTCTCTCTCTCCATCCCTATATCTCTCTCCCTCCATGCCTCCCTCCCTCTCACAAAACTCCCTCAATGACACTTTCTCTCACACTCTTTCTCTCTCTCACACTTTGTCCCTCTCTCAATTTCTCTCAGTCTCTATCCCTCTCTCACAATTTCTCTTACACTCTTTCCCTCTCTCACAATTTCTCTCACACTCTTTCCCTCTCTCACAATTTCTCTCACACTCTTTCCCTCTCTCACAATTTCTCTCACTCTCTTTCCCTCTCTCACAATTTCTCTCACTCTCTTTCTCTCTCTCACAATTTCTCTCACAATCTTTCCCTCTCTCACTCTTTCCCTCTCTCACACATTTTCTCACTCATTCCCTCTCTCACAATTTCTCTCACACTCTTTCTCTCTCTCACACGTTCTCTCCCATTCTTCCCCTCTCTCACACTTTCCCTCTCTCACACTTTTTCTCACTCTCTTTCCCTCTCTCACAATTTCTCTGGCTCTCTTTCACTCGCTCACACTTTGTCTGAAACTCTTTCCCTCTCTCACATTTTCCGTCTCTCACACTTTCTCGCACACTTTCCCTCTCTCACACTTTCTCTGACTCTCTTTCCCTCTCTCACACTTTCTCTCACACTCTTTCCCTCTATCACACTTTCTCTCACTCTCTTTCCCTCTCTCACAATTTCTCTCACACTCTTTCCCTCTCTCACACTTTCGCTCATACTCTTTCCCTCTATCACACTTTCTCTCAAACTCTTTCCATCTCTCACACTTTCTCTCACACTCTTTCCCTCTATCACACTTTCTCTCACTCTCTTTCCCTCTCTCACACTTTCGCTCACAATCTTTCCCTCTCCCGCTCCCTCAGTCACTCAGTCGCTCTCTCCTGTACTTATGTCTAAGATTATGTGAGTATTTAATACACCATCCTTCTCACCCAATCTGCCTCCCTCAGCCACTCAGCCTCTCCACTCTCTGCTTCCCTTTCTCTCAGACAATCCACCTCCTTCTCCCGTTTTATCCTTTATTTCTCCACCCTCTTTCTCTCCCAATATCACTCCTCACACCCTCTTTCTCTCTCACGCTGTCTTCTATCAGCACATCTCACACACCAGTTCTCTCTTCCTCCACATCTCACCCCGCCTCTCTCCCAGTTGAAGTGTGTGTATCAGATGGAGGCCGGTGTCAGTTAGAGACGGGGTACTAGTTTTCACTGCTGACTATGTATTAATGCTGCTCTCTGAGGTGATGAGTTTGTTGCTGCCGCAGCCTCTGAGTTTTCTGACGTTCCAATGATTCTAAATATTTTCTTAGTTTGAGGGTCTGAATCAGATTTAGATATGGGATCACATACTTTGCGCTTTAAATAGTTCCAGATTGAAATGTTCTACTTATGCTCAAACATAGCCTACTGAAATAAAATAAAGGAATGGTCACATTTACAGAGACAGCTACATCCCAGAGTGCAGTGGACCCACCCAGAGAAACACACTGACAATTGGAACTGAATCACTGAATGGTCACAGTTACAGAGGCAGCTACACTCCAGAGTGCAGTGGAACCACCCAGAGAAACACACTGACAATTGGAACTGAATCACTGAATGGTCACAGTTACAGAGGCAGCTACACCCCAGAGTGCAGTGGAACCACCCAGAGAAACACACTGACAATTGGAACTGAATCACTGAATGGTCACAGTTACAGGGGCAGCTACACCCCAGAGCGCAGTGGAACCACCCAGAGAAACACACTGACAATTGGAACTGAATCACTGAATGGTCACAGTTACAGAGGCAGCTACACCCCAGAGTGCAGTGGGCCCACCCAGAGAAACACACTGACAATTGGAACTGAATCACTGAATGGTCACAGTTACAGAGGCAGCTACACCCCAGAGTGCAGTGGACCCACCCAGAGAAACACACTGACAATTGGAACTGAATCACTGAATGGTCACAGTTACAGAGGCAGCTACACCCCAGAGTGCAGTGGAACCACCCAGAGAAACACACTGACAATTGGAACTGAATCACTGAATGGTCACAGTTACAGAGGCAGCTACACCACAGAGTGCAGTGGAACCACCCAGAGAAACACACTGACAATTGGAACTGAATCACTGAATGGTCACAGTTACAGAGACAGCTACACCCCAGAGTGCAGTGGGCCCACCCAGAGAAACACACTGACAATTGGAACTGAATCACTGAATGGTCACAGTTACAGAGGCAGCTACACCCCAGAGTGCAGTGGAACCACCCAGAGAAACACACTGACAATTGGAACTGAATCACTGAATGGTCACAGTTACAGAGACAGCTACACCCCAGAGTGCAGTGGACCCACCCAGAGAAACACACTGACAATTGGAACTGAATCACTGAATGGTCACAGTTACAGAGGCAGCTACACCCCAGAGTGCAGTGGAACCACCCAGAGAAACACACTGACAATTGGAACTGAATCACTGAATGGTCACAGTTACAGAGGCAGCTACACCCCAGAGTGCAGTGGAACCACCCAGAGAAACACACTGACAATTGGAACTGAATCACTGAATGGTCACAGTTACAGAGGCAGCTACACCCCAGAGTGCAGTGGAACCACCCAGAGAAACACACTGACAATTGGAACTGAATCACTGAATGGTCACAGTTACAGAGGCAGCTACACCCCAGAGTGCAGTGGAACCACCCAGAGAAACACACTGACAATTGGAACTGAATCACTGAATGGTCACAGTTACAGAGACAGCTACACCCCAGAGTGCAGTGGACCCACCCAGAGAAACACACTGACAATTGGAACTGAATCACTGAGTGGTCACAGTTACAGAGGCAGCTACACCCCAGAGTGCAGTGGAACCACCCAGAGAAACACACTGACAATTGGAACTGAATCACTGAATGGTCACAGTTACAGAGGCAGCTACACCCCAGAGTGCAGTGGAACCACCCAGAGAATCACACTGACAATTGGAACTGAATCACTGAATGGTCACAGTTATAGAGACAGCTACACCCCAGAGAGCATTGGACCCACCCAGAGAAACACACTGACAATTGGAACTGAATCACTGAATGGTCACAGTTACAGAGGCAGCTACATCCCAGAGTGCAGTGGAACCACCCAGAGAAACACACTGACAATTGGAACTGAATCACTGAATGGTCACAGTTACATAGGCAGCTACACCCCAGAGTGCAGTGGAACCACCCAGAGAAACACACTGACAATTGGAACTGAATCACTGAATGGTCACAGTTACAGAGGCAGCTACATCCCAGAGTGCAGTGGAACCACCCAGAGAAACACACTGACAATTGGAACTGAATCACTGAATGGTCACAGTTACGGAGGCAGCTACACCCCAGAGTGCAGTGGAACCACCCAGAGAAACACACTGAAAATTGTAACTGAATCACTGAATGGTCACAGTTACAGAGGCAGCTACACCCCAGTGTGCAGTGGACCCACCCAGAGAAACACACTGACAATTGGAACTGAATCACTGAATGGTCACAGTTACAGAGGCAGCTACACGCCAGAGTGCAGTGGAACCACCCAGAGAAACACACTGACAATTGGAACTGAATCACTGAATGGTTACAGTGGAGTGAGGGTTATCACTGAAACAATCTGAGATGTAGAGATGGGACTGATGGTGTCTGAGTGGACAGCATCCTTTCTGTTAATGTTAGTTGAACAATGTGATCAACACCGTCCAGTGTTTGCAAAGAGGTCACTCACTCACAAAAATAATATTTGCTTTCACTGAACACAATATCGTAATCTGTTTGTTCACATCTTGAAAAATAAGTTAAACGATGTCACAACCTCAATTTCCCTGAGGTGGTTCCACAGGGTATTAATTAAAAGCTTGGAGAATATATAACCTCAGAGTTTTAGACAGAGAGATTGCCAATCGCAGGAAGGGACACATCACTTCACACTGAAAATGCTTTATCCAATTGATATTGCTGAGAAAGTATTCTACCCAATCCTGGCTATTGTTGGTGTTCCTGGTAAGTGACTGTCACCATTGAATTGGTGTAAATCTGTGTGTGAGCGGCTCTCTGATTTTAAACTCTGACTGAAAATACCTGGTCCTGATCTCGTGCTCACTGTTATATCGACACCTGGTCAACGATATCATTGTCAAATGTATTCAAGCATGTCAATGGTTTGAATCCCTTTCATCAACTCACAATAAACCTCTGTTTGTAACTCACTAGATCTCTGACCGGTGAAGTTATTATATTGAGTGGAATCTTGTATAATGTTAGATTGGATGTCAGTGAAGGCAATCTCTCTGAAGGGAGGTTTAGGAGGAGAAAGAATTAAATCACACTGAGTGTGGGTATCTGTCAGTGTAGAATTGTACTGACTGTGGGTCACTATCAGAGTGGAATATCTGACGGCGGTGAACAAGGATTACTGGAAGTGTCTGTCAGTGTAGAATTGTACTGACTGTGGGTCTCTCACCAGAGTGGAATATCTGATTCAATTATCTATCTATTACTGGGACTATCTGTCCGTGTGGAATTGTATTGTGTGTGGGTCAGTAACTGGACTGAAATTAGTTGGTTCTATTTTGAAATGATGTATTTTATTGGTGAGGGGTCGCTCCATTCTGTGGAGTTCTCTCTGTGTGTTTTAACTTTGGAATAGGTTGAAAACAGGAAGAGTTTGGCTGTGTTTTGAAGATGTTTGATATTTATTGTATGAAGTGAAATGTCTCTATCTCTGTTTTCTATTGATCTACTCTAACAGGAACAGATATCACCCACACTCTAATGTTTCAGAAAACCCACAGCAGTGCAGCATTCCAATAGGTTTTGTGATATTTTCTCATTCCTATTCATCCTGAAATGAACTCACAAGTTTGATCAATTTTTATGGGTGTTTTTAAACTGTGTTTCTGCTTCACACGGTTTGTGAATCTATTAACCTGAAGCCAGAAACCCCTCCAGTCCATTCACACACTTGTTTTCCAAGGAGTGATTGGGGGACTTATTGTTCTGAACAAAATGCAGCAGCGGACACTGATCTGTCGGGACATTAATGTCCCATTGAAATACCCACATTGCAAATTCATAATGAATGATGACGTGTGCCTGTAATTAGTTGTATTCTGCCTCTGTATTCACTATCACTCTCAATTTGATTCTGTCTGTAAATTGTGTAATTATCATTCTGCTTCCCGATCCCATATTGTTGATGGGAATGGTGAAGGAGAGTGATCCCAGTGCTGATCCTTGTGGAACACCACTTCCCACCTTCCACCAATCAGCCCAAATCCCTTTAACTCCTGTCCCTGTTTTCTGTGTGTGTCGCTAGCATGTGTCCATCCTGCTGCTGTGTCCCCTAACTCCACTGGCTCTGAGATTACCCATCAGTCTGTTATGTTGGATCTTACTGACGGCCTTTAGAAAAATCAAATTGTTTAACATCCATCATACTACTCAGATCTATTATTTCTGGTAGTTATTGAAATAATTGGATGAAATGTGTCAGGAAGAATGTTGACTTTGGAATATGTGCCGACTATTTAGTATATTCTGTGTTACTGGATTTCTTTTAACTCAGACTTCTAATTCAATGCTTCCAACTGTTGACATTGTGACTGGAAGATGTGATTATATTCTGTTCTAAATTCAAGAATAACAGAGACCTACTTCTGCTTTTCAATTCTTTGGTAATTATCCTGATGGTGATCAGTGAATAGATAATATTGTCTCTGCTGTTTCTGTCTATTTTATGAATATTTGTTGTGAAATCCATCCGCCTCCAGTAATCTCCCTCTACCTGGACCCCACCCTCTGGCCTCCTATCAGCTCTTGATCTTTTCATTGAGATCTGTCAGTGCGACATTGGCCGTCTCAATTTCTCTGTGCCTCTCACCAGCTCTATCCTGACTCACTCTAAACTTGCTCCAATTCTCTCTCTGATATCCAACCCTGGCCTGGTGATCTCAGCTGCTCACAAGGGCGGTGTCATTATTGTCTGGTGTCCTGACCTCTTCCTCACAGAGGCTGACCGTCCGCTCTCAGGCCCATCCTGGTACCTCCCTCTGGACCAGCAGCACACCACCAAACATCATGATATTGTTTCCAGGGCTTTCACTGACCTCCTTGACTCTGGATATCTTCTGTCCACAGTCTCAGAGATCAGAGTCCCACAATCCCACACATCCTGCATCAACCTCCCGCTTCTACCTCCTTCCCAAAATCCACAAACAGGAAAGTCCCAGTGCACCCATTATTTCGGCCTGTTCCCGCCCCACCAAGATCATTTCTTCCGATCTTGATTCCATCCGCTTTACCCTGTTCTGCCCCTTCCCAAAGACAGTGGTGTCACAGTGACACAGTGGTTTGCACTGCTGCCTCACAGCAGCAGGGTCCCCGGATCAATTCCTACCTTGGGTGACTGTCTGTGTGCAGACTGCACTTTCTCTCCCTGTCTGTGTGGGTTTCCTCCGGGTCTCCGGTTGCCTCCCATCGCCCAAAGATGTGCAGGTTAGGTGGATTGGCCATGCTAAATTACTCCGTAGTGTCCAAAAAGATGTGTAGGTTAGATTAAGGGGTTAATGAGATAGGCGGGGGAGTGAGCTTGGTTGAGGTACTCTTTCAGAGGTTTGGTACAGTCTTAATGGGCCGAATGACCTCCTTCTGCACTGTGGGGATTATATGATTCCTGGTTCCTCTGGTGCCGTCTGTCAAATAAACAAGGTCCATTTCCCTGGCCCTACCCGCTTAATCTTCACAATGGATGTCCAATCTCTCTGCACCTCCGTTCCCCAACACGAGGGTTGTGTACAGATCCTCATACCCTGCTTCCTGTAAAGACTGCACCTCATTCTCCCACTTTCTCCGCCTCCATTGCCTCTGTTCTGATGCTGGCGTCTTCGAAAATAGCCCCCCTGGCATGTCTGTCTTTTCCTTAACCTGGCCCCACCACCTTCCTTTGTTAACAGGGCTCTCGATCGTGTTCAATTCACTTCTCACACCTCTGTCCTCACACATCCCCCTCCCTCCCGGAAACATGATAGGGTTCCCCTCTTCACTTTCCACACCATCAGCCTTCCCATTGAAAGGAAAATCCTCCTCCATCTCTGCCAACTCCAGCATGATGTCACCACCAAACACATCTTCACCTCTCTCCAATGTCTGCATTCCTCAGGTACCGCTCCCTCCCCCTTGTCCACTTCCCCCTCACACCCCACACCCCTTTCCTTTCCCCCAGCACCGTCCCCTGCAATCACAGACGGTGCAACAACTGTCCCTTTACCTCCTCCCGTGTCCCGGTTCTCAGCAGCAAACTCTCCTTTCTGGGGAAGCAGCGTTTCACTTCTGTGCCTTCAGTTTGTTCTCCTGTATTCGCTGCTGCCAATACCGTCTCCTCTACATTGGGGAGACTAAACGCAGACTGGGAGACTGCTTTGTGGAACACCTTCACTCAGCCCACAGCATGGCCCCAGCCTTCCTGTTGTGGCCATGTTAACTCAGCACCTTGCTCTCAGGCCCACATGTCTGTCCTTGGCCTGCTGCCAGAATGCAGTGAAACCCAACGCAAGCTGGAGGAGCAACATCTCATCGTCCAATTCGGATGTTGCATCCCGCAGGACGTAACTTTAATTTCAACAACTTTATTCTGGGAACTTTCTCCTCCATCTTAACGCTCTTGTTTTGGAATGTTCCTACTTTTTTGTTGAATGCAATGAGTCCGAATATAAGAGAGTCTATTCCGGCCAAGTGAACCCTGGGGAATGTCCAATGCCGGAGCGGGAATACTCCTGAGAAAAGCTTGGCAGGGATTGTTTTCAAACAGGGAGAGGATGGATTCCTGGGAACAGTGATGTTGGGATGTTCGAGACATGGCAATGGGGGATTCCCGGGAGCGGGTGCTTTACGAATGACTAAACCTGAGAGGGATGATCCCTCGGGATGTTCTGGAGACTGGACAGACTCTATTCTGGACAGGCTGGGCTGCACGGTAGCACAGTGGTTGGCACAGTTGATTCACAGCTCCAGGGTCCCAGGTTCGATTCCCGGCTTGGGTGACTGTCTGTGCGGAGTCTGCACATCCTCCCCGTATCTGCATGGGTTTCCTCCGGGTGCTCCGGTTACCTCCCACAGTCCGAAGATGTGCGGGTTAGGTGGATTGGCCATGATAAATTGTGTTTAGTTTCCAAACAATTTTGATGGGGTCACTGGGTTATGGGGATGGGGTGGGCTGAACTGGTTTTCTCTTTCCAAGGGCCGGTGCAGAGTCGATGGGTCGAATGGCCTCCATTTGCACTGTACATTCTATATTTCTTTTCCGCCCATGGTTATGAAGTGGGAAGGTCCCGCATTTGTTTTATTTTTCCCATTGCTCGTGGAGTATTCAAATAAAGCAGGAGTGGGGTCCAACCCCATCAGAAATCCAGTCCAGGGAACGGTCCAATCCGGGTTGTGGTCCAATAATTGAGCTGGGATGACAATCTCGGGTATGTTTGTATCCGGGTTGGGAAACCTGGCAGGCCTGAGTGAATCCTGTAAATCAGACTAAATGAGAAATGTAACCTCTCCCAAAGGTCTCTGAATTATAAACATTTTCCTACCACTGCCATCAAACTGACAGGGCTGCAATTCACACTTTCCCCCCATTCCCCACCTTTAACACTGGAGTTACATTTCCTACTCCCCTCTCTGCAATGTTAATCTCTGTGCCCACTCCTCTCCCCACACCCCCACCCACCCACTGTCCATTATATTGATGCTGCAATTGTGCCCTGGTTCAGACAGGGAGATTCATTACCCAGTAATTTCCCGCGTCTCTCCTTTCTCTCTCTGACAGTTAATATACTGGGAATTGTGATTCTGTGTCGGGGGAAGTGTGGCCTCTCTACCTGCACCACTCGCTACCTGGTGGCCATGGCAACGGCGGATCTGCTGTTTATTATCATTAAACCCATACTGAACAGGATCAATGGTTATTATTTCCCCTGGAGTTTCCTGTCCCTCACCCCTGTGTGTCGTGTTAACTCTGTCCTGCTCTATGCAGCCAGGGACTGTTCTGTCTGGTTCACCCTCACTTTCTCCTTTGATCGATTTGTGGCCATTCGCTGCCAGAAACTGAAAAGTAAATATTGCACCGGGAAAACTGCGGCTGTGGTTCTGTCCACAAGCGGCCTCCTGCTCTGTGTGAAAAACATCCCCCTGTACTTTACATCGGAACCTGGGAGGATAATCGACAATGTCCAGTGGGACTGCGTCACAAAGAGCAGCGTCGTCACTGACCCGGGATGGGGTGGGTATCTCTGGTTTGATCAGGTTGTAACCCCATTGGTGCCGTTCTTCTCAATCCTGTTGACCAACGCTCTGACAGTCAGACACATTTTACTCAGCAGTCGGGTCCGGAAGGCACTGAGGGCCCAGAGTCAGGGAGACAATCGCAGCGACCCAGAGATGGAGAGCAGAAGGAAGTCAATGATTTTACTCTTCAGCATCTCCGGAACGTTCATCCTCCTCTGGACCGTGTCTGTTATTACATTTTTCTATATGGATGTGAGAGGATTATATTACCTCACCGAGCCTCAATATACTTTACAAATAGTCGGATACATGCTGCAGGATTTAAATTGCTGCACAAACACATTTATTTATGTGGTGACTCAGTCCAGGTTCAGGGAGCAGATCAAGGTCGGGATGAAATATCCGGTCACATCAATTATTAAATTAATGAGAAAATAAAACTGACTGAAAACCCCTCAGCCAATCAGGAGCTCCAGCCGCTGACTGACAGCCTCTCAGCCAATCAGGAGCTCCAGCCGCTGACTGACAGCCTCTCAGCCAATCAGGAGCTCCAGCCGCTGACTGACAGCCTCTCAGCCAATCAGGAGCTCCAGCCGCTGACTGAAACCATCTCAGCCAATCAGGACCTCCAGCCGCTGACTGACAGCCTCTCAGCCAATCAGGAGCTCCAGTCGCTGACTGACAGTCTCTCAGCCAATCAGGAGCTCCAGCCGCTGACTGACAGTCTCTCAGCCAATCAGGAGCTCCAGCCGCTGACTGACAGCCTCTCAGCCAATCAGGAGCTCCAGCCGCTGACTGACAGTCTCTCAGCCAATCAGGAGCTCCAGCCGCCGACTGGCAGTCTCTCAGCCAATCAGGAGCTCCAGCCGCTGACTGAGAGCCTCTCAGCCAATCAGGAGCTCCAGCCGCTGACTGACAGCCTCTCAGCCAATCAGGAGCTCCAGCCGCTGACTGACAGCCTCTCAGCCAATCAGGAGCTCCAGCCGCTGACTGACAGTCTCTCAGCCAATCAGGAGCCCCAACCGCTGACTGACAGCCACTCAGCCAATCAGGAGCTCCAGCCGCTGACTGACAGCCTCTCAGCCAATCAGGAGCTCCAGCCGCTGACTGACAGTCTCTCAGCCAATCAGGAGCTCCAGCCGCTGACTGACAGACTCTCAGCCAATCAGGAGCTCCAGCCGCTGACTGACAGACTCTCAGCCAATCAGGAGCTCCAGCCGCTGACTGGCAGTCTCTCAGCCAATCAGGAGATCCAACCGCTGACTGTCAGCCTCACAGCCAATCAGGAGCTCCAGCCGCTGACTGACAGCCTCTCAGCCAATCAGGAGCTCCAGCCGCTGACTGACAGTCTCTCAGCCAATCAGGAGCTCCAGCCGCTGACTGACAGTCTCTCAGCCAATCAGGAGCTCCAGCCGCTGACTGACAGACTCTCAGCCAATCAGGAGCTCCAGCCGCTGACTGAGAGCCTCTCAGCCAATCAGGAGCTCCAACCGCTGACTGTCAGCCTCTCAGCCAATCAGGAGCTCCAGCCGCTGACTGACAGCCTCTCAGCCAATCAGGAGCTCCAGCCGCTGACTGACAGGCTCTCAGCCAATCAGGAGCTCCAGCCGCTGACTGACAGTCTCTCAGCCAATCAGGAGCCCCAAGCGCTGACTGACAGCCTCTCAGCCAATCAGGAGATCCAGCCGCTAACTGACAGCCTCTCAGCCAATCAGGAGCTCCAGCCGCTGACTGACAGTCTCTCAGCCAATCAGGAGCTCCAGCCGCTGACTGACAGCCTCTCTGCCAATCAGGAGCTCCAGCCGCTGACTGAAACCACCTCAGCCAATCAGGAGCTCCAACCGCTGACTAACAGCCTCTCAGCCAATCAGGAGCTCCAGCCGCTGACTAACAGCCTCTCAGCCAATCAGTAGCTCCAGCCGCTGACTGAAACCATCTCAGCCAATCAGCAGCTCCAGCCGCTGAGTAACAGTCTCTCAGCCAATCAGGAGCTCCAGCCGCTGACTGACAGTCTCTCAGCCAATCAGGAGCTCCAGCCGCCGACTGGCAGTCTCTCAGCCAATCAGGAGCTCCAGCCGCTAACTGACAGCCTCTCTGCCAATCAGGAGCTCCAGCCGCTGACTGGCAGTCTCTCAGCCAATCAGGAGCTCCTGGCGCTGACTGACAGCCTCTCAGCCAATCAGGAGCTCCTGGCGCTGACTGACAGCCTCTCAGCCAATCAGGAGCTGGGTCTGGGGCGTGGGAAACACTGACAATGCTGTCTGTGTGAGGGAGCACTAACAGTGCTGGCTGTGTGGGGGAGCACTGACAGTGCTGGCTGTGTGGGGGAGCACTGACAGTGCTGGCTGTGTGGTGGGAGCACTGACAGTGCTGGCTGTGTGGTGGGAGCACTGACAGTGCTGGCTGTGTGGGGGAGCACTGACAGTGCTGGCTGTGTGGGGGAGCACTGACAGTGCTGGCTGTGTGGGGGAGCACTGACAGTGCTGGCTGTGTGGGGGAGCACTGACAGTGCTGGCTGTGTGGGGGGAGCACAGACAGTGCTGGCTGTGTGGTGGGAGCACTGACAGTGCTGGCTGTGTGGGGGAGCGCTGACAGTGCTGGCTGTGTGGTGGGAGCACTGACAGTGCTGGCTTTGTGGTGGGAGCACTGACAGTGCTGGCTGTGTGGGGGAGGACTGACAGTGCTGGCTGTGTGGTGGGAGCACTGACAGTGCTGGCTGTGTGGGGGAGCACTGACAGTGCTGGCTGTGTGGGGGAGCGCTGACAGTGCTGGCTGTGTGGTGGGAGCACTGACAGTGCTGGCTTTGTGGTGGGAGCACTGACAGTGCTGGCTGTGTGGGGGAGGACTGACAGTGCTGGCTGTGTGGTGGGAGCACTGACAGTGCTGGCTGTGTGGGGGGAGCACTGACAGTGCTGCCTGTGTGGGGAGCACTGACAGTGCTGGCTGTGTGGTGGGAGCACTGACAGAGCTGGCTGTGTGGGGAGCACTGACAGTGCTGGCTGTGTGGGGGGAGCACTGACAGTGCTGGCTGTGTGGGGGGAGCACTGACAGTGCTGGCTGTGTGGGGGAGGATGACAGTGCTGGCTGTGTGGTGGGAGCACTGACAGTGCTGGCTGTGTGGGGGGAGCACTGACAGTGCTGGCTCTGTGGGGGAGCACTGACAGTGCTGGATGTGTGGGGAGAGCACTGACAGTGCTGGCTGTGTGGGGGGAGCAACTGACAGTGCTGGCTGTGTGGGGAGAGCACTGACAGTGCTGGCTGTGTGGGGGGAGCACAGACAGTGCTGGCTGTGTGGTGGGAGCACTAACAGTGCTGGCTGTGTGGTGGGAGCACTGACAGAGCTGGCTGTGTGGTGGGAGCTCTGACAGTGCTGGCTGTGTGGGGAGAGCACTGACAGTGCTGACTGTGTGGTGGGAGCACTGACACTGCTGGCTGTGTGGGGGGAGCACTGACAGTGCTGGCTGTGTGGTGGGAGCACTGACAGTGCTGGCTGTGTGGTGGGAGCACTGACAGTGCTGGCTGTGTGGTGGAGCACTGACAGTGCTGGCTGTGTGGTGGGAGCACTGACAGTGCTAGCTGTGTGGGTGGAGGACTGACAGTGCTGGCTCTGTGGGGGAGCACTGACAGTGCTGGCTGTGTGGTGAGAGCACTGACAGTGCTGGCTGTGTGGGGGGAGCACTGACAGTGCTGGCTGTGTGGTGGGAGCACTGACAGTGCTGGCTGTGTGGGGGAGCGCTGACAGTGCTGGCTGTGTGGTGGGAGCACTGACAGTGCTGGCTTTGTGGTGGGAGCACTGACAGTGCTGGCTGTGTGGGGGAGCGCTGACAGTGCTGGCTGTGTGGTGGGAGCACTGACAGTGCTGGCTGTGTGGGGGAGGACTGACAGTGCTGGCTGTGTGGTGGGAGCACTGACAGTGCTGGCTGTGTGGGGGAGCACTGACAGTGCTGGCTGTGTGGGGGAGCGCTGACAGTGCTGGCTGTGTGGTGGGAGCACTGACAGTGCTGGCTTTGTGGTGGGAGCACTGACAGTGCTGGCTGTGTGGGGGAGGACTGACAGTGCTGGCTGTGTGGTGGGAGCACTGACAGTGCTGGCTGTGTGGGGGGAGCACTGACAGTGCTGGCTGTGTGGGGAGCACTGACAGTGCTGGCTGTGTGGTGGGAGCACTGACAGAGCTGGCTGTGTGGGGAGCACTGACAGTGCTGGCTGTGTGGGGGGAGCACTGACAGTGCTGGCTGTGTGGGGGGAGCACTGACAGTGCTGGCTGTGTGGGGGAGGATGACAGTGCTGGCTGTGTGGTGGGAGCACTGACAGTGCTGGCTGTGTGGGGGGAGCACTGACAGTGCTGGCTCTGTGGGGGAGCACTGACAGTGCTGGATGTGTGGGGAGAGCACTGACAGTGCTGGCTGTGTGGGGGGAGCAACTGACAGTGCTGGCTGTGTGGGGAGAGCACTGACAGTGCTGGCTGTGTGGGGGGAGCACAGACAGTGCTGGCTGTGTGGTGGGAGCACTAACAGTGCTGGCTGTGTGGTGGGAGCACTGACAGAGCTGGCTGTGTGGTGGGAGCTCTGACAGTGCTGGCTGTGTGGGGAGAGCACTGACAGTGCTGACTGTGTGGTGGGAGCACTGACACTGCTGGCTGTGTGGGGGGAGCACTGACAGTGCTGGCTGTGTGGTGGGAGCACTGACAGTGCTGGCTGTGTGGTGGGAGCACTGACAGTGCTGGCTGTGTGGTGGAGCACTGACAGTGCTGGCTGTGTGGTGGGAGCACTGACAGTGCTAGCTGTGTGGGTGGAGGACTGACAGTGCTGGCTCTGTGGGGGAGCACTGACAGTGCTGGCTGTGTGGTGAGAGCACTGACAGTGCTGGCTGTGTGGGGGGAGCACTGACAGTGCTGGCTGTGTGGTGGGAGCACTGACAGTGCTGGCTGTGTGGGGGGAGCACTGACAGTGCTGGCTGTGTGGTGGGAGCACTGACAGTGCTGGCTGTGTGGTGGGAGCACTGACAGTGCTGGCTGTGTGGGGGAGCACTGACAGTGCTGGCTGTGTGGTGGGAGCACTGACAGTGCTGGCTCTGTGGGGGAGCACTGACAGTGCTGGCTGTGTGGGGGAGCACTGACAGTGCTGGCTCTGTGGGGGAGCACTGACAGTGCTGGCTGTGTGGGGGGAGCAACTGACAGTGCTGGCTGTGTGGGGAGAGCACTGACAGTGCTGGCTGTGTGGGGGGAGCACAGACAGTGCTGGCTGTGTGGTGGGAGCACTAACAGTGCTGGCTGTGTGGTGGGAGCACTGACAGAGCTGGCTGTGTGGTGGGAGCTCTGACAGTGCTGGCTGTGTGGGGAGAGCACTGACAGTGCTGACTGTGTGGTGGGAGCACTGACACTGCTGGCTGTGTGGGGGGAGCACTGACAGTGCTGGCTGTGTGGTGGGAGCACTGACAGTGCTGGCTGTGTGGTGGGAGCACTGACAGTGCTGGCTGTGTGGGGGGAGCACTGACAGTGCTGGCTGTGTGGTAGGAGCACTGACAGTGCTGGCTGTGTGGTGGGAGCACTGACAGTGCTGGCTGTGTGGGGGGAGCACTGACACTGCTGGCTGTGTGGGGGAGCACTGATAGTGCTGGCTGTGTGGTGAGAACACTGACAGTGCTGGCTGTGTGGTGGGAGCACTGACAGTGCTGGCTGTGTGGTGAGAGCACTGACAGTGCTGGCTGTGTGGTGGGAGCACTGACAGTGCTGGCTGTGTGGGGAGAGCACTGACAGTGCTGGCTGTGTGGTGGGAGCACTGACAGTGCTGGCTGTGTGGGGAGAGCACTGTCAGTGCTGGCTGTGTGGTGGGAGCACTGACAGTGCTGGCTGTGTGGTGAGAGCACTGACAGGGCTGGCTGTGTGGGGGAGCACTGACAGTGCTGGCTGTGTGGTGAGAGCACTGACAGTGCTGGCTGTGTGGGGGGAGCACTGACAGTGCTGGCTGTGTGGGGAGAGCACTGACAGTGCTGGCTGTGTGGTGGGAGCACTGACAGTGCTGGCTGTGTGGTGAGAGCACTGACAGGGCTGGCTGTGTGGGGGGAGCACTGAGAGTGCTGGCTGTGTGGTGAGAGCACTGACAGTGCTGGCTGTGTGTGGGGAGCACTGACAGTGCTGGCTGTGTGGGGGAGCACTGACAGTGCTGGCTGTGTGGGGGAAGCACTGACAGTGCTGGCTGTGCGGGGGGAGCACTGACAGTGCTGGCTGTGTGGGGGAGCACTGACAGTGCTGGCTCTGTGGGGGAGCACTGACAGTGCTGGCTGTGTGGGAGCACTGACAGTGCTGGCTGTGTGGGGCGGGAGCACTGACAGTGCTGGCTGTGTGGGGGGAGCACTGACAGTTCTGGCTGTGTGGGGGGAGCACCGACAGTGCTGGCTGTGTGGGGGGAGAACTGAGAGTGCTGGCTGTGTGGGGGAGCACTGACAGTGCTGGCTGTGTGGTGGGAGCACTGACAGTGCTGGCTGTGTGGTGGGAGCACTGACAGTGCTGGCTGTGTGGGGGGAGCACTGACAGTGCTGGCTGTGTGGGGGAGCACTGACAGTGCTGGCTGTGTGGTGGGAGCACTGACAGTGCTGGCTGTGTGGTGGGAGCACTAACAGTGCTGGCTGTGTGGGGGAGGACTGACAGTGCTGGCTGTGTGGGGGAACTCTGACAGTGCTGGCTCTGTCGGGGAGCACTGACAGTGCTGGCTGTGTGGGGGGAGCACTGGCAGTGCTGGCTGTGTGGGGGAGCACTGACAGTGCTGGCTGTGTGGGGGAGCACGGGCGCTGCTGGCTGTGTGGGGGGAGCACCGACAGTGCTGGCTGTGTGGGGGGAGAACTGACAGTGCTGACTGTGTGGGGGAGCACTGACAGTGTGGCTGTGTGGGGAGAGCACTGACAGTGCTGGCTGTGTGGGGAGAGCACTGACAGTGCTGGCTGTGTGGGGGGAGCACTGACAGTGCTGGCTGTGTGGTGGGAGCACTGACAGTGCTGGCTGTGTGGTGGGAGCACTAACAGTGCTGGCTGTGTGGGGGAGGACTGACAGTGCTGGCTGTGTGGGGGAACTCTGACAGTGCTGGCTCTGTCGGGGAGCACTGACAGTGCTGGCTGTGTGGGGGGAGCACTGGCAGTGCTGGCTGTGTGGGGGAGCACGGGCACTGCTGGCTGTGTGGGGGAGCACTGAGTGCTGGCTGTGTGGGGGGAGCACTGACAGTGCTGGCTTTGTGGAGGGAGCACTGACAGTGCTGGCTGTGTGGTGGAGCACAGACAGTGCTGGCTGTGTGGTGGGAGCACTGACAGTGCTAGCTGTGTGGGTGGAGGACTGACAGTGCTGGCTCTGTGGGGGAGCACTGACAGTGCTGGCTGTGTGGTGAGAGCACTGACAGTGCTGGCTGTGTGGGGGAGCACTGACAGTGCTGGCTGTGTGGTGGGAGCACTGACAGTGCTGGCTGTGTGGGGGGAGCACTGACAGTGCTGGCTGTGTGGTGGGAGCACTGACAGTGCTGGCTGTGTGGTGGGAGCACTGACAGTGCTGGCTGTGTGGGGGGAGCACTGACAGTGCTGGCTGTGTGGTGGGAGCACTGACAGTGCTGGCTCTGTGGGGGAGCACTGACAGTGCTGGCTGTGTGGGGGAGCACTGACAGTGCTGGCTCTGTGGGGGAGCACTGACAGTGCTGGCTGTGTGGGGGGAGCAACTGACAGTGCTGGCTGTGTGGGGAGAGCACTGACAGTGCTGGCTGTGTGGGGGGAGCACAGACAGTGCTGGCTGTGTGGTGGGAGCACTAACAGTGCTGGCTGTGTGGTGGGAGCACTGACAGAGCTGGCTGTGTGGTGGGAGCTCTGACAGTGCTGGCTGTGTGGGGAGAGCACTGACAGTGCTGACTGTGTGGTGGGAGCACTGACACTGCTGGCTGTGTGGGGGGAGCACTGACAGTGCTGGCTGTGTGGTGGGAGCACTGACAGTGCTGGCTGTGTGGTGGGAGCACTGACAGTGCTGGCTGTGTGGGGGGAGCACTGACAGTGCTGGCTGTGTGGTGGGAGCACTGACAGTGCTGGCTGTGTGGTGGGAGCACTGATAGTGCTGGCTGTGTGGTGAGAGCACTGACAGTGCTGGCTGTGTGGGGGGAGCACTGACAGTGCTGGCTGTGTGGGGAGCACTGACAGTGCTGGCTGTGTGCTGGGAGCACTGACAGTGCTGGCTGTGTGGTGAGAGCACTGACAGTGCTGGCTGTGTGGTGGGAGCACTGACAGTGCTGGCTGTGTGGGGAGAGCACTGACAGTGCTGGCTGTGTGGTGGGAGCACTGACAGTGCTGGCTGTGTGGGGAGAGCACTGACAGTGCTGGCTGTGTGGGGGGAGCACTGACAGTGCTGGCTGTGTGGGGAGAGCACTGACAGTGCTGGCTGTGTGTGGGGAGCACTGACAGTGCTGGCTGTGTGGGGGAGCACTGACAGTGCTGGCTGTGTGGGGGAAGCACTGACAGTGCTGGCTGTGCGGGGGGAGCACTGACAGTGCTGGCTGTGTGGGGGAGCACTGACAGTGCTGGCTCTGTGGGGGAGCACTGACAGTGCTGGCTGTGTGGGAGCACTGACAGTGCTGGCTGTGTGGGGCGGGAGCACTGACAGTGCTGGCTGTGTGGGGGGAGCACTGACAGTTCTGGCTGTGTGGGGGGAGCACCGACAGTGCTGGCTGTGTGGGGGGAGAACTGAGAGTGCTGGCTGTGTGGGGGAGCACTGACAGTGCTGGCTGTGTGGTGGGAGCACTGACAGTGCTGGCTGTGTGGTGGGAGCACTGACAGTGCTGGCTGTGTGGGGGGAGCACTGACAGTGCTGGCTGTGTGGGGGAGCACTGACAGTGCTGGCTGTGTGGTGGGAGCACTGACAGTGCTGGCTGTGTGGTGGGAGCACTAACAGTGCTGGCTGTGTGGGGGAGGACTGACAGTGCTGGCTGTGTGGGGGAACTCTGACAGTGCTGGCTCTGTCGGGGAGCACTGACAGTGCTGGCTGTGTGGGGGGAGCACTGGCAGTGCTGGCTGTGTGGGGGAGCACTGACAGTGCTGGCTGTGTGGGGGAGCACGGGCGCTGCTGGCTGTGTGGGGGGAGCACCGACAGTGCTGGCTGTGTGGGGGGAGAACTGACAGTGCTGACTGTGTGGGGGAGCACTGACAGTGTGGCTGTGTGGGGAGAGCACTGACAGTGCTGGCTGTGTGGGGAGAGCACTGACAGTGCTGGCTGTGTGGGGGGAGCACTGACAGTGCTGGCTGTGTGGTGGGAGCACTGACAGTGCTGGCTGTGTGGTGGGAGCACTAACAGTGCTGGCTGTGTGGGGGAGGACTGACAGTGCTGGCTGTGTGGGGGAACTCTGACAGTGCTGGCTCTGTCGGGGAGCACTGACAGTGCTGGCTGTGTGGGGGGAGCACTGGCAGTGCTGGCTGTGTGGGGGAGCACGGGCACTGCTGGCTGTGTGGGGGAGCACTGAGTGCTGGCTGTGTGGGGGGAGCACTGACAGTGCTGGCTTTGTGGAGGGAGCACTGACAGTGCTGGCTGTGTGGTGGAGCACAGACAGTGCTGGCTGTGTGGTGGGAGCACTGACAGTGCTAGCTGTGTGGGTGGAGGACTGACAGTGCTGGCTCTGTGGGGGAGCACTGACAGTGCTGGCTGTGTGGTGAGAGCACTGACAGTGCTGGCTGTGTGGGGGAGCACTGACAGTGCTGGCTGTGTGGTGGGAGCACTGACAGTGCTGGCTGTGTGGGGGGAGCACTGACAGTGCTGGCTGTGTGGTGGGAGCACTGACAGTGCTGGCTGTGTGGTGGGAGCACTGACAGTGCTGGCTGTGTGGGGGGAGCACTGACAGTGCTGGCTGTGTGGTGGGAGCACTGACAGTGCTGGCTCTGTGGGGGAGCACTGACAGTGCTGGCTGTGTGGGGGAGCACTGACAGTGCTGGCTCTGTGGGGGAGCACTGACAGTGCTGGCTGTGTGGGGGGAGCAACTGACAGTGCTGGCTGTGTGGGGAGAGCACTGACAGTGCTGGCTGTGTGGGGGGAGCACAGACAGTGCTGGCTGTGTGGTGGGAGCACTAACAGTGCTGGCTGTGTGGTGGGAGCACTGACAGAGCTGGCTGTGTGGTGGGAGCTCTGACAGTGCTGGCTGTGTGGGGAGAGCACTGACAGTGCTGACTGTGTGGTGGGAGCACTGACACTGCTGGCTGTGTGGGGGGAGCACTGACAGTGCTGGCTGTGTGGTGGGAGCACTGACAGTGCTGGCTGTGTGGTGGGAGCACTGACAGTGCTGGCTGTGTGGGGGGAGCACTGACAGTGCTGGCTGTGTGGTGGGAGCACTGACAGTGCTGGCTGTGTGGTGGGAGCACTGATAGTGCTGGCTGTGTGGTGAGAGCACTGACAGTGCTGGCTGTGTGGGGGGAGCACTGACAGTGCTGGCTGTGTGGGGAGCACTGACAGTGCTGGCTGTGTGCTGGGAGCACTGACAGTGCTGGCTGTGTGGTGAGAGCACTGACAGTGCTGGCTGTGTGGTGGGAGCACTGACAGTGCTGGCTGTGTGGGGAGAGCACTGACAGTGCTGGCTGTGTGGTGGGAGCACTGACAGTGCTGGCTGTGTGGGGAGAGCACTGACAGTGCTGGCTGTGTGGTGGGAGCACTGACAGTGCTAGCTGTGTGGTGAGAGCACTGACAGGGCTGGCTGTGTGGGGGAGCACTGACAGTGCTGGCTGTGTGGTGAGAGTACTGACAGTGCTGGCTGTGTGGTGGGAGCACTGACAGTGCTGGCTGTGTGGGGGGAGCACTGACAGTGCTGGCTGTGTGGTGAGAGCACTGACAGTGCTGGCTGTGTGTGGGGAGCACTGACAGTGCTGGCTGTGTGGGGGAAGCACTGACAGTGCTGGCTGTGCGGGGGGAGCACTGACAGTGCTGGCTGTGTGGGGGAGCACTGACAGTGCTGGCTCTGTGGGGGAGCACTGACAGTGCTGGCTGTGTCGGAGAGCACTGACAGTGCTGGCTGTGTGGGGAGCACTGACAGTGCTGGCTCTGTGGAGGAGCACTGACAGTGCAGGCTGTGTGGGGAGCACTGACAGTGCTGGCCGTGTGGTGGGAGCACTGACAGTGCTGGCTGTGTGGTGGGAGAACTGACAGTGCTGGCTGTGTGGTGGGGAGCACTGACAGTGCTGGCTGTGTGGTGGGAGCAATGACAGTGCTGGCTGTGTGGGTGGAGCACTGACAGTGCTGGCTGTGTGAGGGAGCCCTGACAGTACTGGCTGTGTGGGGGGAGCACTGTCAGTGCTGGCTGTGTGGGGGAGCACTGACAGTGCTGGCTGTGTGGTGGGAGCACGGACAGTGCTGGCTGTGTGGTGGGAGCACTGACAGTGCTGGCTGTGTGGAGGAGCACTGACAGTGCTGGCTGTGTGGGGGGAGCACTGACAGTGCTGGCTGTGTGGGGTGGGAGCACTGACAGTGCTGGCTGTGTGGTGGGAGCACTGACAGTGCTGGCTGTATGGGGGGAGCACTGACAGTGCTGGCTGTGTGGGGGGGCACTGACAGTGCTGGTTGTGTGGTGGGAGCACTGACACTGCTGGCTGTGTGGGGTGGGAGCACTGACAGTGCTGGCTGTGTGGGGTGGGAGCACTGACAGTGCTGGCTGTGTGGTGGGAGCACTGACAGTGCTGGCTGTATGGGGGGAGCACTGACAGTGCTGGCTGTGTGGGGGGGGGGGGGGCACTGACAGTGCTGGTTGTGTGGTGGGAGCACTGACAGTGCTGGCTGTGTGGTGGGAGCACTGACAGTGCTGGCTGTGTGGTGGGAGCATTGACAGTGCTGGCTGTGTGGTGGGAGCACTGACAGCGCTGGCTGTGTGGTGGGAGCACTGGCAGTGCTGGCTGTGTGGGGGGAGCACTGACAGTGCTGGCTGTGTGGGGGAGCGCTGACAGTGCTGGCTGTGTGGTGGGAGCACTGATAGTGCTGGCTGTGTGGTGGGAGCACTGGCAGTGCTGGCTGTGTGGGGGGGAGCACTGACAGTGCTGGGTGTGTGGGGGGAGCACTGACAGTGCTGGCTGTGTGGTGGGAGAACTGACAGTGCTGGCTGTGTGGGGGAGCACTGACAGTGCTGGCTGTGTGGGGGAGCACTGACAGTGCTGGCTGTGTGGGGGGAGCACTGACAGTGCTGGCTGTGTGGTGGGAGCACTGACAGTGCAGTCTGTGTGTGGGAGCACTGACAGTGCTGGCTGTGTGGGGGAGCACTGACAGTGCTAGCTGTGTGGGGGGAGCACTGACAGTGCTTGCTGTGTGGGGGAGCACTGTCAGTGCAGGCTGTGCGGGGGAGCACTGACAGTGCTGGTTGTGTGGTGGGAGCACTGACAGTGCTGGCTGTGTGGGGGAGCACTGACAGTGCTAGCTGTGTGGTGGAAGCACTGACAGTGCTGGCTGTGTGGGGGGAGCACTGACAGTGCTTGCTGTGTGGGGGAGCACTGACAGTGTTGGCTGTGTGGGGGAGCACTGACAGTGCTGGCTGTGTGGTGGGAGCACTGACAGTGCTGGCTGTGTGGGGGAGCACTGACAGTGCTGGCTGTGTGGGGGAGCACTGACAGTGCTAGCTGTGTGGGGGGAGCACTGACAGTGCTTGCTGTGTGGGGGAGCACTGACAGTGCAGGCTGTGCGGGGGAGCACTGACAGTGCTGGTTGTGTGGTGGGAGCACTGACAGTGCTGGCTGTGTGGGGGGAGCACTGACAGTGCTGGCTGTGTGGGGGAGCACTGACAGTGTTGGCTGTGTGGGGGAGCACTGACAGTGCTGGCTGTGTGGGCTGAGCACTGACAGTGCTGGCTGTGTGGGGGAGCACTGACAGTGCTGGCTGTGTGGTGGGAGCACTGACAGTGCTGGCTGTGCCGGGGGAGCACTGACAGTGCTGGCTGTTGGGGGAGCACTGACAGTGCTGGCTGTGTGGGCTGAGCACTGACAGTGCTGGCTGTGTGGTGGGAGCACAGACAGTGCTGGCTGTGCCGGGGGAGCACTGACAGTGCTGGCTGTTGGGGGAGCACTGACAGTGCTGGCTGTGTGCGGGGAGCACTGACATTGCTGGCTGTGTGGGGAGCACTCACAGTGCTGGCTGTGTGGGGTGAGCACTGGCAGTGCTGGCTGTGGGGTGGGAGCACTGACAGTGCTGGCTGTGTGGTGGGAGCACTGGCAGTGCTGGCTGTGTGGTGGGAGCACTGACAGTGCTGGCTGTGTGGTGGGAGCACTGACAGTGCTGGCTGTGTGCTCGCAGCACTGACAGTGCTGGCTATGTGGGTGGAGCACTGGCAGTGCTTGCTGTGTGATGGGAGCACTGGCAGTGCTGGCTGTGTGTTGGGAGCACTGACAGTGCTGGCTGTGTGGGGTGAGCACTGACAGTGCTGGCTGTGTGGGGGGAGCACTGCCAGTGCTGGCTGTGTGGGGGGATCACTGGAAGGGCTGGCTGTGTGGGGAGCACTGACAGTGCTGGCTGTGTGGGGGGAGCACTAACAGTGCTGGCTGTGTGGTGGGAGCACTGACAGTGCTGGCTGTGTGGTGGGAGCACGGGCAGTGCTGGCTGTGTGGTGGGAGCACTGGCAGTGCTGGTTGTGTGGGGGGAGCACTGACAGTGCTGGCTGTGTGGGGAGCACTAACAGTGCTGGCTGTGTGGGGGGAGCACTAACAGTGCTGGCTGTGTGGTGGGAGCACTGACAGTGCTGGCTGTTTGGTGGGAGCACGGGCAGTGCTGGCTGTGTGGGGGGAGCACTGACAGTGCTGGCTGTGTGGGGGAGCACTGACAGTGCTGGCTGTGTGGGGAGCACTGACAGTGCTGGCTGTGCGGTGGGAGCACATTTATTTATGTGGTGACTCAGTCCAGGTTCAGGGAGCAGATCAAGATCGCGGTGAAATATCCGGTTGCATCAATTATTAAATTAATGAGAAAATAAAACTGACTGAAAGCCCCTCAGCCAATCAGGAGTTCCAACCGCTGACTGACAGTCTCTCAGCCAATCAGGAGCTCCAGCCGCTGACTGACAGTCTCTCAGCCAATCAGGAGCTCCAGCCGCCGACTGGCAGTCTCTCAGCCAATCAGGAGCTCCAACCGCTGACTGACAGTCTCTCAGCCTATCAGTATCTCCTGGCGCTGACTGACAGCCTCTCAGCCAATCAGGAGCTGGGTCTGAGGCGTGGGGAACACTGACAGTGCTGACTGTGTGGTGGGAGCACTGACAGTGCTGGCTGTGTGGGGGGAGCACTGACAGTGCTGGCTGTGTGGGGGAGCACTGACAGTGCTGGCTGTGTGGTGGGAGCACTGGCAGTGCTGGCTGTGTGGTGGGAGCACTGACAGTGCTGGCTGTGTGGTGGTAGCACTGACAGTGCTGGCTGTGTGGGGGAGCGCTGACAGTGCTGGCTGTGTGGTGGGAGCACTGACAGTGCTGGCTGTGTGGTGGTAGCACTGACAGTGCTGGCTGTGTGGGGGAGCGCTGACAGTGCTGGCTGTGTGGTGGGAGCACTGACAGTGCTGGCTGTGTGGTGGGAGCACTGACAGTGGTGGCTGTGTGGGGGAGCACTCACAGTGCTGGCTGTGTGGGGAGCACTGACAGTGCTGGCTGTGTGGTGGGAACACTGACAGTGCTGGCTCTGTGGGGGAGCACTGACAGTGCTGGCTGTGTGGGAGAGCACTGACAGTGCTGGCTGTGTGGGGAGCACTGACAGTGCTGGCTCTGTGGGGGAGCACTGACAGTGCAGGCTGTGTGGGGGAGCACTGACAGTGCTGGTTGTGTGGTGGGAGCACTGACAGTGCTGGCTGTGTGGGGGGAGCACTGACAGTGCTGGCTGTGTGGGGGAGCACTGACAGTGCTGGCTGTGTGGGGGGAGCACTGACAGTGCTGGCTGTGTGGTGGGAGCACTGACAGTGCTGGCTGTGGGGGGAGCACTGACAGTGCTGGCTGTGTGCGGGGAGCACTGACAGTGCTGGCTGTGTGGGGGAGCACTGACAGTGCTGGCTGTGTGGGGTGAGCACTGACAGTGCTGGCTGTGTGGGGTGAGCACTGACAGTGCTGGCTGTGTGGGGGGAGCACTGACAGTGCTGGCTGTGTGGTGGGAGCACTGACAGTGCTGGCTGTGTGGTGGGAGCACGAGCAGTGCTGGCTGTGTGGTGGGAGCACTGGCAGTGCTGGCTGTGTGGGGGGAGCACTGATAGTTCTGGCTGTGTGGGGAGCACTGACAGTGCTGGCTGTGTGGTGGGAGCACTAACAGTACTGGCTGTGTGGGGGGAGGACTGACAGTGCTGGCTGTGTGGGGCGAACTCTGACAGTGCTGGCTCTGTGGGGGAGCACTGACAGTGCTGGCTGTGTGGGGGGAGCACTGGCAGTGCTGGCTGTGTGGGGGGAGCACTGACAGTGCTGGCTGTGTGGGGGAGCACGGGCAGTGCTGGCTGTGTGAGGGGAGCACTGACAGTGCTGGCTGTGTGGGGGAGCACTGACAGTGCTGGCTGTGTGGGGGAGCACTGACAGTGCTGGCTGTGTGAGGGGAGCACTGACAGTGCTGGCTGTGTGGGGGAGCACTGACAGTGCTGGCTGTGTGTTGGGAGCACTGACAGTGCTGGCTGTGTGGGGGGAGCACTGACAGTGCTGGCTGTGTGAGGGGAGCACAGACAGTGCTGGCTGGGTGGGGGGAGCACTGACAGTGCTGGCTGTGTGGGGGGATCACTGACAGTTCTGGCTGTGTGGGGGGAGCACTGGCAGTGCTGGCTGTGTGGGGGGAGCACTGACAGTGCTGGCTGTGTGGGGGAGCACTGACAGTGCTGGCTGTGTGGTGGGAGCACTGACAGTGCTGGCTGTGTGGTGGGAGCACTGACAGTGCTGGCTGTGTGGGGGAGCTCTGACAGTGCTGGCTGTTTGGGGGAGCACTGACAGTGCTGGCTGTGTGGGGAGCACTGACAGTGCTGGCTGTGTGGGGGGAACACTGACAGTGCTGGCTGTGTGGGGCGAGCACTGACAGTGCTGGCTGTGTTGAGGGAGCACTGACAGTGCTGGCTGTGTGGTGGGAGCACTGACAGTGCTGGCTGTGTGGTGGGAGCACTGACAGTGCTGGCTGTGTGGGGGAGCACTGACAGTGCTGGCTATGTGGGGAGCACTGACAGTGCTGGCTGTGTGGTTGAGCACTGACAGTGCTGGCTGTGTGGCGGAGCACTGACATTGCTGGCTGTGGGGGAGCACGGACAGTGCTGGCTGTGTGGGGGGAGCACTTACAGTGCTGGCTGTGTGGGGGGAGCACTGACAGTGCTGGCTGTGTGTTGGGAGCACTGACAGTGCTGGCTGTGTGTTGGGAGCACTGACAGTGCTGGCTGTGTAGGGGGAGCACTGACAGTGATGGCTGTGTCGGTGGAGCACTGACAGTGCTGGCTGTGTGGTGGGAGCACTGACATTGCTGGCTGTTGTGACGAGGCACTGGCAGTGATGGCTGTGTGGGTGGAGCACTGACAGTGCTGGCTGTGTGGGGGGAGCACTGACAGTGCTGGCTGTGTGGGGGAGCACTGACAGTGATGGCTGTGTCGGTGGAGCACAGGCAGTGCTGGCTGTGGGATGGCTCTGAACTGATATAAACTGTCCATTGTGAACTGACATAAAATGGCCATTGCGAGCTGACATAAAATGCCCCCCTTCAACCAATATAAAATGACCACCGTGAACTGACATAAAATGGCTGCCATGAACTGACATTAAATGGTCACCGCGAATGGACATAAAATGGCTGCCGTGAGCTAACATAAAATAGCCACCGTGACCTGACATAAAATGGCCACCGTGAACTGACATACAATGGCCACCGTGAACTGACATAAAATGGCCACCGTGAACTGACATAAAATGGCCATTGCGAGCTGACATAAAACGGCCCCCGTGAACGGACATACAATGGCCACCGTGAACTGACATAAAATGGCCATTGCGAGCTGACATAAAACGGCCCCCTTCAACCGACATAAAATGACCACCATGAACTGACATAAAATGGCCACCGTGTACTGACATAAAATGGCCCCTTCGACTGAATATAATGGCCCCCGTGAACTGACATAAAATGGCTACCGTGAATAGAGATAAAATGGCCACCATGAACTGACATAAAATGGCCCCCGTGAACTGACATAAAAGGGCCACCGTGAACTGACATAAAATGGCCCCCGTGAACCGACATGAACTGGCCACCGCAACTGAGATAAAATGGCCATTGCAAACTGACATAACATGGCCATTGTGAACTGACATACAATGGCCATTGTGAACTGACATACAGTGGCCATTGTGAACTGACATAAAATGGCCACCATGAACTGACATAAAATGGCCATTGTGAACTGACATAAAATGGCCATTGCGAACTGACATACAATGGCCATTGTGAACTGACATACAATGGCCACCATGAACTGACATAAAATGGCCATTGTGAACAGACATAAAATGACCACCGTGAACTGACATACAATGGCCACCGTGAACTGACATAAAATGTCCACTGTGAACTGACATACAATGGCCACCGTGAACTGACATAAAATGACCATTGTGAACAGACATAAAATGGCCACCGTGTACTGACATAAAATGGACCCCGTGAACTGACATAAAATGGCATTGTTAACAGATATACAATGGCCACCGTGAACTGACATAAAACGGCCATTGTGAACAGACATGAAATGGCCACTGTGAACTGATATACAATGGCTGCCGTGAACTGGCATAAAATGGCCACTGTGAACTGATATACAATGGCTGCCGTGAACTGGCATAAAATGGTCACTGTGAACTGACAAAAAATGGCCATTGTGAACTGACATACAATGGCCATTGTGAACTGACATACAATGGCCCCCGTGAACTGACATAAAATGGCCATTGCGACCTGACATAAAACAGCCCCTGTGAACTGACATAAACTGTCCATTGTGAACTGACATACAATGTCCCCCTTGAACTGACATAAAATGGCCATTGTGAGCAGACATAAAATGGCCTTTGTGAACTGACATAAAATGGCCATTGCGACCTGACATAAAAAGGCCCCCGTGAACTGATATGAACTTTCCATTCTGAACTGACATACAATGGCCCCCATGAACTGACATAAAATGGCCATTGTGAACTGACATAAAATGTCCACTGTGAACTGACATACAATGGCCACCGTGAACTGACATAAAATGACCATTGTGAACAGACATAAAATGGCCACCGTGTACTGACATAAAATGGACCCCGTGAACTGACATAAAATGGCATTGTTAACAGATATACAATGGCCACCGTGAACTGACATAAAACGGCCATTGTGAACAGACATGAAATGGCCACTGTGAACTGATATACAATGGCTGCCGTGAACTGGCATAAAATGGCCACTGTGAACTGATATACAATGGCTGCCGTGAACTGGCATAAAATGGTCACTGTGAACTGACAAAAAATGGCCATTGTGAACTGACATACAATGGCCATTGTGAACTGACATACAATGGCCCCCGTGAACTGACATAAAATGGCCATTGCGACCTGACATAAAACAGCCCCTGTGAACTGACATAAACTGTCCATTGTGAACTGACATACAATGTCCCCCTTGAACTGACATAAAATGGCCATTGTGAGCAGACATAAAATGGCCTTTGTGAACTGACATAAAATGGCCATTGCGACCTGACATAAAAAGGCCCCCGTGAACTGATATGAACTTTCCATTCTGAACTGACATACAATGGCCCCCATGAACTGACATAAAATGGCCATTGTGAACTGACATAAAATGGCCACTGTGAACTGAAATAAAATGGCCACTGTGAACTGATATACAATGGCCGCCGTGAACTGACATAAAATGGCCATTGCGACCTGACATAAAAAGGCACCCGTGAACTGACATAAAATGGCCCCCGTGAACTGACATAAACTGTCCATTGTGAACTGACATACAATGGCCCCCTTGAACTGACATAAAATGGCCAATGTGAACAGACATAAAATGGCCATTGTGAACTGACATACAATGGCCACCTTGAACTGACATAAAATGTCCACTGTGAACTGACAAACAATGGCCACCGTGAACTGACAGAAAATGGCCCCCGTGAACTGACATAAACTGTCCATTGTGAACTGACATACAATGGCCCCCTTGAACTGACATAAAATGGCCAATGTGAGCAGACATAAAATGGCCATTGTGAACTGACATAAAATGGCCATTGCGACCTGACATAAAAAGGCCCACGTGAACTGATATAAACTGTCCATTCTGAACTGACATACAATGGCCCCCTTGAACTGACATAAAATGGCCATTGTGAACTGACATAAAATGGCCACTGTGAACTGAAATAAAATGGCCACTGTGAGCTGATATACAATGGCCGCCGTGAACTGACATAAAATGGCCATTGCGACCTGACATAAAAAGGCACCCGTGAACTGACATAAAATGGCCCCCGTGAACTGACATAAAATGGCCCCCGTGAACTGACATAAAATGGCCACCGTGAACTGACAAAAATGGCCACTGTGAACTGAGATAAAATGGCCACCGTGAACTGACATAAAATGGGCCCCGTGAACCGACATGAACTGGCCACTGCAACTGAGATAAAATGGCCATTGCATACTGAAATAAAATGGCCATTGTGAACTGACATACAATGGCCATTGTAAACTGACATACAATGGCCATTGTGAACTGACATGCAATGGCCATTGTGAACTGACATACAATGGCCACCATGAACTGACATAAAATGGCCCCCGTGAACTGACATAAAATGGCCACCGTGAACTGACATAAAATGGCCCCCGTGAACCGACATGTACTGGCCACCGCAACTGAGATAAAATGGCCATTGCAAACTGACATAAAATGGCCATTGTAAACTGACATACAATGGCCAACGTGAACTGACACAAAATAGCGATTGTGAACTGACATACAATGGCCATTGTGAACTGACATATAAATGGCCACCATGGACTGACATAAAATTGCCCCCATGAACTGACATAAAATGGCCACCGTGAACTGACATAAAATGGCCCCCGTGAACCGACATATACTGGCCACCGCAACTGAGATAAAATGGCCATTGCAAACTGACATGAAATGGCCATTGTGAACTGATATACAATGGCCCCCGTGAACTGACATAAAATGGCCATTGCGACCGGACCTAAAAAGGCCCCCGTGAACTGATATAAAATGTCCATCGTGAACTGACATAAAATGGCCCCGTGAACTGACATAAAATGGCCGCCATGAGCTAACATAAAATAGCCACCGTGACCTGACATAAAATTGCCGCCATGAACCGACATAAAATGACCACCGTGGACTGACATAAAATGGCCACCGTAAACTGACATAAAATGGCCCCCATTGACTGAATAAAATGGCCTCCTTGAACTGACATAAAATAGCCACCGTGAACTGACAGAAAATGGCCTCCGTGAACCGACATGAACTGGCCACCGCAACTGAGATAAAATGGCCATTGCAAACTGACATAAACTGGCCATTGTGAACTGACATACAATGGCCATTGTGAACTGACATGCAATGGCCACCGTGAACTGACACAAAATGGCCACCGTCAACTGATAAAAAATGGCCATTGCACACTGACATAAAATGGCCATTGTGAACTGACATAAAATGGCCATTGTGAACTGACATACAATGGCCACCATGAACTGACATAAAATGGCCATTGTGAACTGACATAAAATGGCCATTGTGAACTGACTCACAATGGCCACCGTGAACTGACATAAAATGGCCATTGTGAACTGACATAAAATGGCCATTGTGAACTGTCTTAAAATGGACCCCGTGAACTGACATAAAATGGCAACTGTGAACTGACATAAAATGGCCACCATCAACTGAAGAAAAATGGTCATGGCAAACTGACATAAAATGGCCATTGTGAACTGACATACAATGGCCATTGTGAACTGACATACAATGGCCACCATGAACTGACATAAAATGGCCATTGTGAACTGACATAAAATGGCCATTGCGACCTGACATAAAAAGGCCCCCGTGAACTGACATAAAATGGCCACTTTGAACTGAGATAAAATGGCCACCGTGAACTGAAATAAAATGGCCATTGTGAACTGACATACAATAGCCACCATGAACTGACATAAAATGGCCCCCGTGAACTGACATAAAATGGCCACCGTGAACTGACATAAAATGGCCCCGTGAACCGACATGAACTGGCCACCACAACTGAGATAAAATGGCCATTGCAAACTGACATAAAATGGCCATTGTGAACGGACATACAATGGCCACCGTGAACTGACATAAAATGGCCATTGCAAACTGACATAAAATGGCCATTGTGAACGGACATACAATGGCCACCGTGAACTGACATAAAATGGCCATTGCAAATTGACATAAAATGGCCATTGTGAACTGACATACAATGGCCAACGTGAACTGACATAAAATGGTCATTGTGAACTGACATAAAATGGCCATTGTGAACTGACATACAGTGGCCACTGTGAACTGACATAAAATGGCTGCCGTGAACTGATATACAATGGCCCCCGTGAACTGATATAAAATGTCCATCGTGAACTGACATGAAACGGCCCCGTGAACTGACATAAAATGGCCGCCATGAGCTAACATAAAATAGCCACCGTGACCTGACATAAAATGGCCGCCATGAACAGACATACAATGGCCACCGTGAACTGACATAAAATGGCCATTGCAAGCAGACATAAAATGGCCCCCGTCAACCGGCATAAAATGACCACCGTGAACCGACATAAAATGGCCACCGTGTACTGACATAAAATGGCCTCCATCGACTGAATAAAATGGCCCCCGTGAACTGACAAAAATGGCCACTGTGAACTGAGATAAAATGGCCACCGTGAACTGACATAAAATGGGCACCATGAACTGACATAAAATGGCCCCCGTGAACTGACATAAAATGGCCACCGTGAACTGACATAAAATGGCCCCCGTGAACCGACATGAACTGGCCACTGCAACTGAGATAAAATGGCCATTGCATACTGACATAAAATGGCCATTGTGAACTGACATGCAATGGCCATTGTAAACTGACATACAATGGCCATTGTGAACTGACATGCAATGGCCATTGTGAACTGACATACAATGGCCACCATGAACTGACATAAAATGGCCTCCGTGAACTGACATAAAATGGCCACCGTGAACTGACATAAAATGGCCCCCGTGAACCGACATGTACTGGCCACCGCAACTGAGATAAAATGGCCATTGCAAACTGACATAAAATGGCCATTGTAAACTGACATACAATGGCCACCGTGAACTGACACAAAATAGCGATTGTGAACTGACATACAATGGCCATTGTGAACTGACATATAAATGGCCACCATGGACTGACATAAAATGGCCCCCGTGAACTGACATATACTGGCCACCGCAACTGAGATAAAATGGCCATTGCAAACTGACATAAAATGGCCATTGTGAACTGATATACAATGGCCCCCGTGAACTGACATAAAATGGCCATTGCGACCGGACCTAAAAAGGTCCCCGTGAACTGATATAAAATGTCCATCGTGAACTGACATAAAATGGCCCCGTGAACTGACATAAAATGGCCGCCATGAGCTAACATAAAATAGCCACCGTGACCTGACATAAAATTGCCGCCATGAACCGACATAAAATGACCACCGTGAACTGACATAAAATGGCCACCGTAAACTGACATAAAATGGCCACCATTGACTGAATAAAATGGCCTCCTTGAACTGACATAAAATGGCCACCGTGAACTGACATAAAATGGCCTCCGTGAACCGACATGAACTGGCCACCGCAACTGAGATAAAATGGCCATTGCAAACTGACATAAACTGGCCATTGTGAACTGACATGCAATGGCCATTGTGAACTGACATGCAATGGCCACCGTGAACTGACACAAAATGGCCACCGTCAACTGATAAAAAATGGCCATTGCACACTGACATAAAATGGCCATTGTGAACTGACATAAAATGGCCATTGTGAACTGACATACAATGGCCACCATGAACTGACATAAAATGGCCATTGTGAACTGACATAAAATGGCCATTGTGAACTGACTCACAAAGGCCACCGTGAACTGACATAAAATGGCCATTGTGAACTGACATAAAATGGCCATTGTGAACTGTCTTAAAATGGACCCATGAACTGACATAAAATGGCAACTGTGAACTGACATAAAATGGCCACCGTCAACTGAAGAAAAATGGTCATGGCAAACAGACATAAAATGGCCATTGTGAACTGACATACAATGGCCATTGTGAACTGATATACAATGGCCCCCGTGAACTGACATAAAATGGCCATTGCGACCGGACCTAAAAAGGCCCCCGTGAACTGATATAAAATGTCCATCGTGAACTGACATAAAATGGCCCCGTGAACTGACATAAAATGGCCGCCATGAGCTAACATAAAATAGCCACCGTGACCTGACATAAAATTGCCGCCATGAACCGACATAAAATGACCACCGTGAACTGACATAAAATGGCCACCGTAAACTGACATAAAATGGCCACCATTGACTGAATAAAATGGCCTCCTTGAACTGACATAAAATGGCCACCGTGAACTGACATAAAATGGCCTCCGTGAACCGACATGAACTGGCCACCGCAACTGAGATAAAATGGCCATTGCAAACTGACATAAACTGGCCATTGTGAACTGACATACAATGGCCATTGTGAACTGACATGCAATGGCCACCGTGAACTGACACAAAATGGCCACCGTCAACTGATAAAAAATGGCCATTGCACACTGACATAAAATGGCCATTGTGAACTGACATAAAATGGCCATTGTGAACTGACATACAATGGCCAACATGAACTGACATAAAATGGCCATTGTGAACTGACATAAAATGGCCATTGTGAACTGACTCACAAAGGCCACCGTGAACTGACATAAACTGGCCATTGTGAACTGACATACAATGGCCATTGTGAACTGACATGCAATGGCCACCGTGAACTGACACAAAATGGCCACCGTCAACTGATAAAAAATGGCCATTGCACACTGACATAAAATGGCCTCCGTGAACCGACATGAACTGGCCACCGCAACTGAGATAAAATGGCCATTGCAAACTGACATAAACTCGCCATTGTGAACTGACATACAATGGCCATTGTGAACTGACATGCAATGGCCACCGTGAACTGACACAAAATGGCCACCGTCAACTGATAAAAAATGGCCATTGCACACTGACATAAAATGGCCATTGTGAACTGACATAAAATGGCCATTGTGAACTGACATACAATGGCCAACATGAACTGACATAAAATGGCCATTGTGAACTGACATAAAATGGCCATTGTGAACTGACTCACAAAGGCCACCGTGAACTGACATAAAATGGCCATTGTGAACTGACATAAAATGGCCATTGTGAACTGTCTTAAAATGGACCCATGAACTGACATAAAATGGCAACTGTGAACTGACATAAAATGGCCACCGTCAACTGAAGAAAAATGGTCATGGCAAACAGACATAAAATGGCCATTGTGAACTGACATACAATGGCCATTGTGAACTGACATACAATGGCCACCATGAACTGACATAAAATGGCCATTGTGAACTGACATAAAATGGCCATTGCGACCTGACAGAAAAAGGCCCCCGTGAACTGACATAAAATGGCCACTTTGAACTGAGATAAAATGGCCACCGTGAACTGACATAAAATGGCCACCGTGAACTGACATAAAATGGCCACCGTGAACTGACATAAAATGGCCCCCGTGAACCGACATGAACGGGCCACCACAACTGAGATAAAATGGCCATTGCAAACTGTCATAAAATGGCCATTGTGAACGGACATACAATGGCCACCGTGAACTGACATAAAATGACCATTGCAAACTGACATAAAATGGCCATTGTGAACGGACATACAATGGCCACCGTGAACTGACATAAAATGGCCATTGCAAATTGACATAAAATGGCCATTGTGAACTGACATACAATGGCCAACGTGAACTGACATAAAATGGTCATTGTGAACTGACATAAAATGGCCATTGTGAACTGACATACAGTGGACACCGTGAACTGACATAAAATGGCTGCCGTGAACTCACATACAATGGCCGCCGTGAACTGACATAAAATGGCCATTGCGAGCAGACATAAAAAGGCCCCTGTCAACCGACATAAAATGACCACCGTGAACTGACATAAAATGGCCACCGTGTATTGACATAAAATGGCACCCATCGACTGAATAAAATGGCCCCCGTGAACTGACATAAAATGGCCACTGTGAACTGAGATAAAATGGCCACCGTGAACTGACATAAAATGGCCATTGTGAACTGACATACAATAGCCACCATGAACTGACATAAATGGCCCCCGTGAACTGATATAAAATGGCCACCGTGAACTGACATAAAATGGTCCCCGTGAACCGACATGAACTGGCCACCGCAACTGAGATAAAATGGCCATTGCAAACTGACACAAAATGGCCATTGTGAACTGACATGCAATGGCCATTGTAAACTGACATACAATGGCCACCGTGAACTGACACAAAATGGCCCCCATGACCTGACATAAAATGGCCACCGTGAACTGACATAAAATGGCCCCCGTGAACCGACATGAACTGGCCACCGCAACTGAGATAAAATGGCCATTGCAAACTGACATAAAATGGCCATTGTGAACTGACAAAAAATGTCCATTGCAAATTGACATAAAATGGCCATTGTGAACTGACATACAATGGCCACCGTGAACTGACATAAAATGGCCATTGTGAACTGACATAAAATGGGCATTGTGAACTGACATAAAATGGCCATTGTGAACTGACATAAAATGGCCACTGTGAACTGACATAAAATGGCCAATGTGAACTGACATACAATGGCCCCCGTGAACTGACATTAAATGGCCAATGTGAACTGACATAAAATGGCCATTGTGAACTGACATAAATGGCCAATGTGAACTGACATACAATGGCTACCGTGAACTGACATAAAATGGCCATTCTGAACTGACATACAATGGCCATTGCGACCTGACACAAAATGGCCACCGTGAACTGACATTAACTGTCCATTGTGAACTGACACAAAATGGCCATTGCGACCTGACATGAACTGTCCATTGTTAACTGACATAAAATGGCTATTGTGAACTGACATAAAATGGCTCCCGTGAACCGTCATAAAATGGCCACCGTGAACTGACATACAATGGCCATTGTGAACTGACATACTAATGGCCGACTGCTGGTTGTGGATTTTGTTTTGGCAGAGTCCCAGAGAGAGACGGAGAGACGAAGAGACCGAGAGAGATGGAGAGGGGAGAACAGCCTCCACCCACCGAGCGAGATGGAGAAGGGGTAACCCCCCCACCGAGAGAGAGATGGAGAGGGTGGACCCCCCCCCCCCCCGCCGAGAGAGATAGAGAGGGGGGAGCCCAGCCCCCACCGAGAGAGATGGAGAGGGGAGAACTCCCCCCCACCGAGAGAGATGGAGAGGGTGGACCCCCCCCCCCCCCCCCGCTGAGAGAGAAGGAGAGGGCGACCCCCCCCCCCGCCGAGAGAGATGGAGAGGGGGGACCCCCCACCGAGAGAGATGGAGAGGGGGGACTCCCCCGGCGAGAGAGATGGAGAGGGGGACCCCCCCCCCCTAGAGAGATGGAGAGGCGGGAACCCCCACACCCCCCGAGAGAGATGGAGAGGCGGGAACCCCCACACCCACCGAGAGAGATGGAGAGGGGGGACTCCCCCGGCGAGAGAGATGGAGAGGGGGACCCCCCCCCCGAGAGAGATGGAGAGGGGGGACTCCCCCACCGAGAGAGATGGAGAGGGGGGACCCCCCACCGAGAGAGATGGAGAGGCGGGAACCCCCACACCCACCGAGAGAGATGGAGAGGGGGGAACTCCCCCTCCACCGAGAGAGATGGAGAGGGTGAACCCCCCCCCCCCCCCCCGCCGAGAGAGATGGAGAGGGTGGACCCCCCCCCCGCCGAGAGAGATGGAGAGGGGAGAACTCCCCCCCACCGAGAGAGATGGAGAGGGTGGGCCCCCCCCCCCCCCCGCTGAGAGAGAAGGAGAGGGCGACCCCCCCACCACCGAGAGAGATGGAGAGGGGGGACCCCCCACCGAGAGAGATGGAGAGGGGGGACTCCCCCGGCGAGAGAGATGGAGAGGGGGACCCCCCCCCCTAGAGAGATGGAGAGGCGGGAACCCCCACACCCACCGAGAGAGATGGAGAGGGGGGACTCCCCCGGCGAGAGAGATGGAGAGGGGGGAACTCCCCCGGCGAGAGAGATGGAGAGGGGGACCCCCCCCCCGAGAGAGATGGAGAGGCGGGAACCCCCACACCCACCGAGAGAGATGGAGAGGGGGGAACTCCCCCTCCACCGAGAGAGATGGAGAGGGTGAAACCCCCCCCCCGCCGAGAGAGATGGAGGGGGGTCCCCCCCACCGAGAGAGATGTAGAGGGGGGGCCCCCACCGAGAGAGATAGAGAGGGGGACCCCCCACCGAGAGAGATGGAGAGGGGAGAACTCCCCCTCCACCGAGAGAGATGGAGAGGGTGGACGCCCCCCCCTCCGCCGAGAGAGATGGAGGGGATCCCCCCTCCACCGAGAGAGATGTAGAGGGGGGACGCCCCACCGAGAGAGATGGAGAGGGGGGACTCCCCCACCGAGAGAGATGGAGAGGGGGGACCCCCCCACCGAGAGAGATGGAGAGGGGGGACCCCCCCACCGAGAGAGATGGAGAGGGTGGACCCCCCCCACCGAGAGAGATGGAGAGGCGGGAACCCCCACACCCACCGAGAGAGATGGAGAGGGGGGAACTCCCCCTCCACCGAGAGAGATGGAGAGGGGGGAACTCCCCCTCCACCGAGAGAGATGGAGAGGGTGGACCCCCCCCCCCCTCCGCCGAGAGAGATGGAGGGGGGTCCTCCCTCCACCGAGAGAGATGGAGAGGGTGGACTCCCCCACCGAGAGAGATGGAGAGGCGGGAACACCCCACCCACCGAGAGAGATGGAGAGGGGGGACCCTTCCCCCCCCCCACCCCCACCGAGACGGAGAGGAAAACTGCAGGGGATGGGCACAATGGAAATGTGGAGCTTGTTCAAAGAACAGCTACTGCGTGTCCTTGATAAGTATGTACCTGTCAGGCAGGGAGGAAGTGGTCGAGCAAGGGAACCGTGGTTTACTAAGGCAGTTGAAACACTTGTCTAGAGGAAGAAGGAAGGAGGCTTATGTAAAGATGAGACATGAAGGTTCAGTAGGGGGGCTCGAGAGTTACAAGTTAGCTAGGAAGGACCTAAAGAGAGAGCTAAGAAGAGTCAGAAGGGGACATGAGAAGTCTTTAGATGGTAGGATCAAGGATAACACTAAAGCTTTCTACAGATATGTCAGGAAGAAAAGAATGACTAGGGTAAGAGTAGGGCCAGTCAAGGACAGGAGTGGGAAGTTGTGCTTGGAGTCCGTGGAGATAGGAGAGGTGCTATACGAATATTTTTCATCACTATTCACACAGGAAAAAGACAATGTTGACGAGGAGAATACTGAGAGTCAGGCTACTCGACTAGAAGGACTTGAGGTTCATAAGGAGGAGGTGTTAACTATTCTGGAAAGGGTGAAAATAGACAAGTCCCTGGGCCGGATGGGATTTATCCTAGGATTCTCTGGCAAATGTTGTCCCCTTGTTCAAGAAGGGGAGTAGAGACAACCCCGGTAAATATAGACCAGTGAGCCTTACTTCTGTTGTGGGCAAAATCTTGGAAAGGTTTTTCAGAGATAGGGTGTATAATCATCTGGAAAGGAATAATTTGATTAGACATAGTCAACACGGTTTTGTGAAGGGTCGGTTGTGCCTCACAAACCATATAGAGTTCTTTGAGAAGGTGAGAAACAGGTGGATGAGGGTAAAGCAGTTGATGTGGTGTATATGGATTTCAGTAACGCGTTTGACAAGGTTCCCCACGGTAGGCTACTGCAGAAAATACGGAAGCATGGGATTCAGGAAGATTTAGCAGTTTGGATCAGAAATTGGCTAGCTGGAAGAAGACAAAGGGTGGTGGTTGATGGGAAGTGTTCAGACTGGAGTCCAGTTACTAGTGGTGTACCACAAGGATCTGTATTGGGGCCACTGCTGTTTGTCATTTTTATAAATGACCTGGAGGAGGGCGCAGAAGGATGGGTGAGTAAATTTGCAGCTGACACTAAAGTCGGTGGAGTTGTGGACAGTGCGGAAGGATGTTACAAGTTACAGAGGGACATAGATAAGCTGCAGCGCTGGGCTGAGAGGTGGCAAATGGAGTTTAATGCAGAAAAATGTGAGGTGATTCATTTAGGAAGGAATAACAGGAAGACAGCGTACTGGGCTAATGGTAAGATTCTTGGCAGTGTGGATGAGCAGAGAGATCTCGGTGTCCATGTACATAGATCCCTGAAAGTTGCCACTCAGGTTGAGAGGGTTGTTAAGAAGGCGTACGGTGTGTTAGCTTTTATTGGTAGAGTGTCTGAGTTTCGGAGCCATGAGGTCATGTTGCAGCTGTACAAAACTCTGGTGCGGCCGCATTTGGAGTATTGCGTGCAATTCTGGTCGCCGCATTATAGGAAGGACGTGGAAGCATTGGAAAGGGTGCAGAGGAGATTTACCAGGATGTTGCCTGGTATGGAGGGAAGATCTTATGAGGAAAGGCTGAGGGACTTGAGGCTGTTTTCGTTAGAGAGAAGAAGGTTAAGAGGTGACTTAATTGAGGCATACAAGATGATCAGAGGATTGGAAAGGGTGGACAGTGAGAGCCTTTTTCCTCGGATGGTGATGTCTGGCACGAGGGGAAATAGCTTTAAATTGAGGGGAGATAGATATAGGACAGATGTCAGAGGTAGGTTCTTTACTCAGAGAGTAGTAAGGGCGTGGAATGCCCTGCCTGCAACAGTAGTGGACTCGCCAACACTAAGGGAATTCAAATGGTCATTGGATAGACATATGGGCGATAAGGGAATAGTGTAGATGGGCTTCAGAGTGGTTTCACAGGTCGGCGCAACATCGAGGGCCGAAGGGCCTGTACTGCGCCGTAATGTTCTATGAGAGAGATGGAGAGGGGGGAACCCCCCCCCCCCCCCACCGAGAGTGATGGAGAGGGGGGACCCCCCACCGAGAGAGACGGAGAGGGGGGACCCCCCCACCGAGAGAGATGGAGAGGTAGAATCCCCCCACACCGAGAGAGATGGAGGGGGGAATCTCCCCCCCCCCCACCGAGAGTTGTGGAGAGGGGGGAACCCCACCCCCCACTGAGAGGGATGGAGAGGGGGACCCACCCTCCACCGAGAGAGATCAAGAGGGGGGACCCCCCCAACCGAGAGGGATGGAGAGGGGGAACACCCCCCCACCGAGTGAGATGGAGAGGGGAGAACCCCCCCACCAGGAGGGATGGAGAGGGGGAACACCCCCCACCGAGAGAGATAGAGAGGGGGGATTCCCTCTACCGAGAGGGATGGAGAGGGGGAAACCCCCCCACTGAGAGGGATGGAGAGGGGGAAACCCCCCCACCGAGAGGGATGGAGAGGGGGGATCCCCCCACCGAGAGGGATTGAGAGGGGGGAACACCCCCACCGAGAGAGATGGAGAGGGGGGATCCCCTCTACCGAGAGGGATGGAGAGGGGGAAACCCCCCCACTGAGAGGGATGGAGAGGGAGAACACCCCCTACCGAGAGAGATGGAGAGGGGGGAATCCCCTCTACCGAGAGGGATGGAGAGGGGGAACCCCCCCACCGAGAGGGATTGAGAGGGGGAACCCCCCCCACCGAGAGGGATTGAGAGGGGGAACCCCCCCCACCGAGAGGGATTGAGAGGGGGAACCCCCCCCATCGAGAGGGATGGAGAGGGGGAAACCCCCACCGAGAGAGATGGAGAGGGGGAACCCCCCCCCCCCACCGAGAAAGATGGAGAGGGGGAAACCCCCCACCACCGAGAAAGATGGAGAGGGGGAAACCCCCCACCACCGAGAAAGATGGAGAGGGGGAGCCCCCCCCCACCGAGAAAGATGGAGAGGGGGGAATCCCCCCCCCACCGAGAGAGATGGAGAGGGGGAACCCCCCCCACCGAGAGAGATGGAGGGGGGAATCCCCCACCCACCGAGAGTTGTGGAGAGGGGGACCCCCCCCACACTGAGAGGGATGGAGAGGGGGGACCCCCCTTCACCGAGACAGATTGAGGAGGGACCCATCCCCACCGAGAGAGATGGAGAGGGGGAAGTCACCGCCCCACCGAGAGTTGTGGAGAGGAGGGAACCCCCCCACCGAGAGGGATAGAGAGGGGGGACCCCCCCCCCCGAGAGAGATTAAGAGGGGGGACCCCCCCCCCCGAGAGTGATGGAGAGGGGGGACACCCCACCGAGAGAGATGGAGAGGGGGGACCCCCCCCACCGAGAGAGATGGGGAGGGGGAACACCCCCACAATCCACTGAAAGAACACGGCTGAAACCGATGGAGGGAGAAAAGAAAGGGGGGTAAGGGGGTAAACAAGGAGCAGGGGGTCACACACCAGGTCGGCCCGGAAGGGCATCACGGAGGGTCTGCGGGGGAGAGAGGGGAAGGGTTAGGGAAAGGGGGGTTGGGGGTGGGGGGGGCAGACACGCCGAACTGAACGGCAACAGTTTGTAATGATAGAAACGTAAGAGAAAGCCTTTTCACTCTCTGAGAAATGTAAACTAGCCGCAATGCACAGAATTGTGGAAACGGCAATAAAAAGATTTTTACAATAAATCCAGAGCCCAGTTCAGTTTTTCCAATTCAGGGGCAAGTTAGCGCGGCCCATCCACCTGCCCTGCACATCTTTGGGTTGTGGGGGTGAGACCCAGGCAGTCACGGGGAGAACGTGCAAACTCCACACGGACAGTGACCCAGAGCCGTGACTGAACAGTGGTTAGCACTGCTGCCTCACAGCTACAGGGTCCCAGGTTCGATTCCGGCTTGGGTCACTGTCTGTGCGGAGTCTGGACGTTCTCCCCGTGTCTGCGTGGGTTTCCTCCGGGTGCTCCGGTTTCCTCCCACCGCCCAAAGACGTGCAGGTTAGGTGGGTTGGCCGTGATCAATCCAAATTGCCCACAGTATCTAAAGATGTTCAGGTTAGGTGGGGTGACAGCGACGGGATAGGGGAGTGGGCCCAGGTATGGCGCTCTCTTCAGGGTTCACACTGTCTCTGTCATTATTGTTTACACCTACAATGCTGCCAAACTTTCTATCAAACTTTCTATCTCATTATCTTCAATCAGTACTAAACAAAGTCAAACTGAGACACACAGACACACACACACACACACACACACACAGACACACACACACACGCACAGGCACACACACACACAGGCACACACACACACACACACACACACGCACACACACACACACACACACACACACAGGCACACACACAGGCACACACACACACACAGGCACACACACAGGCACACACACACACACACACAAACACAGGCACACACCCACACACACACACACACACACGCACACACACAGGCACACACACACAGGCACACACACACACAGATACACACACACACACACACACACACACACAGACACACACACATGGACACACAGGCACAGACACACACAGTCACACACTGCAATGAAGTTACTGAGAAAAGTCCCTAGTCTCCAAACTCTGGCGCCTGTTCGGGTACACTGAGGGTGAATACATAATGTCCAATTCACCAAACAGCACGTCCTTCGGGACATCAGGGGGGAAACCGGAGCACCCGGGAGAAACCCACGCAGACAAGGGGAGAACGTGCAGACTCCGCACAGACTGCGACCCAAGCCGGGATTCGAACCTGGGGCTCTGGAGCTGTGAGGCCGCAGTGCTAACCACTGTGCTACCGTGTAACTTCCAGTGCCGCGTAAAGAATGCCACACATAAACCCCCCCCCCCCCAACACACACACACGTGTACAGAGACACAGATACTCAAACTCAGACAGACTGGGTCAATACATCTTTCAAATGGAGCGAGATCCATTCTCCACCTTTAACTTGGAGAGGTGTATCTGGCGTGTGTGTGACACAAGTCACACACTGACTCTGAACATCCTCACAGCAGCTTGGGGACAGACTTTTCTAAAGCACTTTTCATAACCTTTGGGTATCACAAACTGCTTCACAGGCAATGGAGCCCTTTTGAAATCTAGTCAGGAGTAATTTAGGAAATGGACCAGCTAATTTCAGAGAGAGACACACAGAAACAGGATGAGATTGTGCCGTACATGTTTCAGAGCTGTCACTGAGACACACACGAGATGTACAATATCAATTATTATTCTGAAGCATGTGATTAAATCAGCCCTGAGACTGAATTCCAGTGTTTCAGAGTAAAGCTTCATCTACACTGCCCATCAAACACTCACAACACAAATACTGTCTGGGGTTAAACACAGAGTCAAAATCCCTCTGTCCTGTCCAAGGAATTTTTCATTGCAGATAGTTATTTTTATTTTTTGGAAAAGCAGAACTTAAATTGCACCGAATCCCAGGGTGGACTCTTGTTTATTTCAGCCCTTCACATTCAAACGTGAAGTTTAAGCTCCGATTACAGGTGTCTGCTTGTCTCTGTCTGTATATTCAATGTTCCTGTAGCTTATTCACTTGTCTGAAGTATTTGAATAATAGGCCTTGGTTAATCAATCCTTTCTCACAGCACATGGAAGTTGTGAATCTTCAAGGCTCTCAGTCTAATGTAGTTAACAAACAACTGCTTCCTTTGATCCTCAATCCATTTCCCAACCCGAGATCTCACACCTTTCCACAATGCAGGAATATCTCCATCAAAACTTCTAATCAGTTCCCCATACACTTGTTCAACTTGCCTGTGTGAAGTAAATTCCACTGACAGATTCCGAAAGCTGCACAGAGCAATGACTGGTTATTTTAAACTTTGAAACGGAACTATTTTAACTTGTCCATCCGTCCTATTAAACAGAAATGTTGTCCCTGTGGGCTGACAGTCTCTCAGCAAGATTGAAACATTGAGGGACCCCACGTCCTGCATTTGACAACATTTGTGGCACTTCCAGAATCTCCGATACGTTGCTGTCTGTATTGTGTGAATCCAGCTGTGAAATATCTGTCCAGTTTAAACTTCCACTGTTTCCTCCTTCTCATCATTGATAAAGATCACGGTTTGATCACCCCTCTGCCTGAGGTGGGAGTGGGAGCATCGAGGGCTGCAGGCCCGTCCTCCTGTCCTCCCACCCCTCTGCCTGAGGTGGGAGTGGGACCATCCAGGGCTGCAGGCCCAGCCTCCTGTCCTCCCACCCCTCTGCCAGAGGTGGGAGTGGGACCATCCAGGCTGCAGGCCCGGCCTCCTGTCCTCCCACCCCTCTGCCTGAGGTGGGACTGGGACCATCCAGGCTGAAGGCCCGGCCTCCTGTCCTCCCACCCCTCTGCCTGAGGTGGGAGTTGCACCATCCAGGACTGCAGGCCCGGCCTCCTATCCTCCCACCCCTCTGCCTGAGGTGGGACTGGGACCATCCAGGGCTGCAGGCCCGGCCTCCTGTCCTCCCACCCCTCTGCCTGAGGTGGGAGTGGGACCATCCAGGGCTGCAGGCCCGGCCTCCTGTCCACCAACCCCTCTGCCTGAGGTGGGAGTGGGACCATCCAGGGCTGCAGGCCCGGCCTCCTGTCCTCCCAACCCTCTGCATGAGGTGGGAGTGGGACCATCCAGGGCTGCAGGCCCGGCCTCCTGTCCTCCCACCCCTCTGCCTGAGGTGGGACTGGGACCATCCAGGGCTGCAGGCCCGGCATCCTGTCTCCCACCCCTCTGCCTGAGGTGGGAGTGGGACCATTCGGGGCTGCAGACCCAGCCTCCTGCCCTCCCACCCCTCTGCCTGAGGTGGGACTGGGACCATCCAGGGCTGCAGGCCGAGCCTCCTGTCCTCCCACCCCTCTGCCTGAGGTGGGAGCGGGACCATCCAGGGCTGCAGGCCCGGCCTCCTGTCCTCCCACCCCTCTGCCTGAGGTGGGGGCGGGACCATCCAGGGCTGCAGGGCCGGCCTCCTGCCCTCCCACCCCTCTGCCTGAGGTGGGAGTGTGACCATCCAGGGTTGCAGGCCCGGCCTCCTGTCCTCCCACCCCTCTGCCTGAGGTGGGACTGGGACCATCCAGGGCTGCAGGCCCGGCCTCCTGTCCTCCCACCCCTCTGCCTGAGGTGGGGGCGGGACCATCCAGGGCTGCAGGCCCGGCCTCCTGTCCTCCCACCCCTCTGCCTGAGGTGGGAGTGTGACCATCCAGGGTTGCAGGCCCGGCCTCCTGTCCTCCCACCCCTCTGCCTGAGGTGGGACTGGGACCATCCAGGGCTGCAGGCCAGGCCTCCTGTCCTCCCACCCCTCTGGCCAGCACCTCGGGGGCATCCTCCACTGCCGGGGGCAGGGCGGACAAGACATTATGTGGGGGCGGCAGCCTCCCGTCGCTCCGCTGCCCCCGCGGTGCCCTCGCCCTCCCTCCTGCTCACGCGGCAGCTGGGGGTGAAGTGCTATGCCCACCCTACCATGACCATTGAGGCGGGCACCCGTGCGATGGGCGGGGCTGTCGGCCCCTCGGCCATCGTAGCCGCCTCGCGGATGTACGGCAAGGCCGGGTTCTTCCTGCGGGCCGAGCAGGCGGCCCAGCGGGCCCTGGAAAGGGGGCTCACGGTGGGCGGGACACACGTGGCGGTGGAGACGCTGGAGGCCACCGCAGAACGTGTTGTTCTATCAAACGTCCCGCCCTCCCTCCCACCGAGCTCCTCCTGCCCCATCCCAACCTACTGGGGGAGGTCAGGTCCGGGGCGGCGCCGCTGACGCTCGGCCTGCGGGACCCCTCCCTCCGCCATGTCTACTCCTTCCGCCGCCAGGCTTCTGTCCGCCTGAGCCGGGAGGGGGAGGGGGATGCTGCCGGGGCCTCTCCCGCCATGGAGGCCGTGCAGCAGGGCGATCCCGAGCCGCTCCCTCCCCGCAAGCGCCGCCTGCCCGGGTAAGGGGGGGGGGGTTTGCTGCCCCCTCCCCGGGCGAGGAGGGGAGGGGGTCTCCCGTGTTGGTGCCCATCCCCCTGACGCCTGGCCCGGGGCACACAATGAAGAGAAGCAAGGCCGGGAGGGCCTCCGAGGCCCCCGAGCCACTCGAGCTGCTGTCGCCCCCCGAGCAGGAGGACCCGGGGTCGAGCGGAGTCGAAGCCCCTGGGGGCCCGTCCCGCCCGGTGCAAGTTTCCTCCCCGGACGCCTCCTCTTCACCATCGCCGGGGGCCGGCAGCAGCAGCGACCGCTCATCGTGCCACTGTGGGCCGTGGACGGGGGAGGACGGGGAAGGCTCCCCGCCCTCTACACCCGGGCGGGCGACGCCGGAGAGCCCTGTTTTCAAGCCGGACATGTTTCCGGGGGGCCTCTCCGAGGTCCCGGAGTCGCCGGCGTGGGTGGATGAGCCGTTCACGGGCTCTGAGCCGCGGGAGGAGCCTGCGAGGGACCTGCCAGAGGACGACCCTGGGGGGTGGGGTCGACTCGGGCCAAGGGTTAGCCGGTGGGCCCGTGCCGCCCGCCATACTCCATGTGGCGGGGGACTCGAGCTCGGGAGGTGACCGTTCGGAGGAGGAAGGCTGCTCGGTGGCGGGTGAGGAGGAGGATTTAGACGCACTCTGCAGCGAGGCAGAGGGCACCCTCACACCCGGCAGCGAGTCTCCCCTCGTCCCCCCTGGGGAACTCCGGACATTTCTGGGAACGCACCATGGTCACCCGGACTGTGTGCGGCTGGCCCTGGGCAGCTGGGGAAATCTGGGGCTGCTCCTTGGATCCGCCCCGGCCTATGTCAGAGAGACCCGGGAGTTCGATCAAGACCAGGAGGAGCAGCGCCAAGCTGTTCCGTTCCTTGTGGGACTCCTGAGGGAGTGGAGGGGGCGGTACCCCCACTCTGAGCACTAAAGGTGATGGATAACTATTGCTGCTGACATGGAGGTAACCATGGCCAGCCTCAACATCAACGGCAGCAGCCACGCGCACCACCGTCTCCAGTTGTTGTCTATCCTCCGGGACGGAAAGTACGGGGTGTGCTTCCTGCAGGAAACGAAGCTCAGTGGATCCTGGAGGGGCAAGGAGGAGTCTTCATGGGTCACCTCATCCCACGTTCGGGCGGGGTGGCTATCTTGTTGGCTCCACATTTTCAGCCGGAGATCTTGGGGGTCAAGGAGCCGGTGCCAGGCCGTCTGCTGCACCTAGAGAAACAAGAGAGGATACAGGGAAAGATCCCCCAAAGGGTGAACAGCAGCTGCCAGGAGAGGATTGTAAAATGCAGATCTCCTTGCTCAAGCAGGCTTAGCAAACAAGACAAACAGGATTTTGAATGAAGGCAAAAACAATGGCCCACACCTTCATTGAAAGTAACTGATAATTCTAGGTGTGAAAATTTGCTAAACAAGGTAAATTAAAGAAAACTGGAGACTATCAGTCTCCGAGAAACATAATTCAAAGCCAAAATCAAAGTCAAAATTATGAGCTGAGGACACAATTGGAAAATAAAACTACAGAAATGACAGGAATTAAAAGTAACACCTCTTGAAACCAAAGCATTTTGATCATCACAAAGGAAACAATGTAATCAGATCTATGAGATGCAGTTATGTCAAAATGAATACGTAGTTGGATTAGAAAGTTTAGATCAAAGATACCTTTTACAATCAAAGTGAAATAAGTTACTTTACAATAAAATCATAAAAGCTAGAAAACTGTTAGAAAAATATGTAAACCCAGAGACCAGGGCAGGAACTACCAGAACCAGAATCGGAACTCAGAGGGAGGGAGAGAGAGAAGCAGAGAAGAACAAGCAGCTCAGAGTCAGATTACAGTCAGCTCGGCCATGGGAAACATAAGGCATAGCTGCCCAGCTAAAACAGCTAATACATCTCAGGAAGACTAGAATTTAAAGAGTCAGCTCTATGTCAGCTCAGAGATAGCCAGCAGAGTCAGCTCTCACAGCTCGGTACATGGGAAAGACAGGACACAGCAACCGAGCTCATCAGCGATTACATCCAAAGAAGACCAGACTTTAAAAAGAAGATTGATTGTCAAGGTGGGCCTGAAGGTCGCTTCAACCACCCAGAAGGACCCAGAAGCAAGGTCTTTTTCCTTTCTGTAAAGAAAGTATTTGCAGCTTTTAATAGAAAAAATATAATAATAAAAAAACTTAATTTAACCTGAAATAGTGGTTATTCCAAAGTCTACTTTACTTACTTAGCAATGCGGGACCCAGGATCGATGGTACTAAGTGGTAAGGTGATGAAATCTTCGGTGAAGGCACGGGTTATACCGGGGGATAACTAGAAAACATAGTTTGACCTGAATAGCACCCACTGAAGCTTGCATCGGAGTCGGGGAGTGAGAATCCCTGATCACCATTTAGAATGTCGCCCCTTTTTGGTATAGGGGGACTTCTAAGAATAGTGGTGAGTTTTCAAAAACATGGCGCCCAACGTTTTAATTAAAACTCTGTCAATTACGCCGAATGGGTTGCTTTATTTTCCACATGGCAGCCGTCGTGTTAACACCGTGTGAATTGCGCCCAGCCGGTTGTTTTGCTTTCTCCATGGCATCCAGCGTGGAGACCTAGAATATTAGAAGTTTCTAGGTAAAACGAGGCTAGAATAGTAGAAGTTTCTACATCAGCAGAGGGGGCTTGAATATTAGAAGTTTCTAGTTCCCAACAAACGGTTGGAATATTAGAAGTTTCTGGTCTATTGTGAGTCAGACTTTACCTGCCGAGTTTAGTCTGGAAAGTCATGTGATTGATTTCTGCAAAGATATTCTGTGGATCGAGGGGACATAAGACTCAGGTTGGGTGTGAAATCAGCAAATTAGCAGATGCTGACCCTGAGAAAAAGTCTGCAAGACATCTTGGTGACAGCACTAAAAATCTTGCATCCATTACTGGTAAAAGGAGGTCAAAAAATAAATCATCCTTAGAGTAAGGCAGATTGTGAGGGTAAATCCTACAGAAATAGAGGACGCCTAGAATCTTTAGAGACCAATAACCAATCGAACCTTAACTAAAACAGGAAGATAGTGCCTTAGTTAGCCTTGGGTAGGGCCCAGAAAGGGCACCTATCCTTAATTTCAGATTGCAACTGAAAGGGACAACCAGGAACAGAACTTAGAATTCCGAAAAATGGCAATTAGAATAATCCTCTTGCTCTGAAACACGGTCAAGAGAGTTGAAGCAATGAACCAGAGTGGAAGAAATTAATAGAGGCAAAAAACTCCTGCATAAGTGAAACTTTATCAGCATGGAGGGGTCTCAATTTTTGTTAAAAGTAACTAAAACCCCACTGGACAGAGGTCCAAGATCTCAGTTTATAAACGTGCGTGCGTGTTCAATAAGGGTTTGTGAAACCCTACAAAGTAGAGGTCCAAGATCTGAGCGGATGAATGAGTGTGTGTATGTCTAATACGGAATTGTGAATTTCCTTTGGTGTTTGTATTTTTAAAAAAATGTTGTATTTTGCAAAACCGAGTTTCACATCAATTAAAAGTTATAAATGGCAGGTAGAAATTTGATCAGTATTATGAGGTGATAAATCAGTATGTTCAGAGTTAAATTGGTCTCAGAATAAACAGATAAAGAGTTTGTACTGTGCAGCAGTCAGCTGCTAGCAGGCTTTGAAACTGAGTGTTGAAATTGACACTGCATAGCTCCGCAGGGTCCTAGTGCCCGATGAGCTCAAGAATGTCACCAGCAAAAATAATCATGTTTAGAATGTTAAATACATTGAAGAAGGAGCTTTAGAGAATAAAGATTTTGGATCAAAAGTTAGATTAAGAGAATTACTTGCAGGATAAGGAAAAGGGAATCTGATAGCAGGAAAAGATTTGATAAAAATAGATGCAGGTAAAATTAAGATATTAAAACAATTGATAACACAGAGGAAGTTTGGGTGAAGCTACCAACTAAAACTGCAGGGAAAATAATCAGTGAAGCTGTAAAATGTGAAGACAAGTTTGTTCAGAATCTGGGTAAACATACAGTTGACTTAGCGAAGCATGGTGTCTAAAGCAAAATAAATTATATCACAATTAAAACACATGACCCAATTGGTGGGAAGACAGTGAATTAAAACCCGTTAGCACCATTGATTGGCCAGATCATGAAGTTAAAATGTCATGTTTGGAACTTACCTTCATAAAAGTCCGGCCGTAATCAAAATAAAGTAAGTGAAGTAAATGCAGTAGCAATATCAGGAATGTATCAGGGTAAGGTTTCGACAGATTGGATCAGAGTGAGTAAAAGGGGAGGAGTTTGAGATTCTTCGAATCTCACTCAGGGGTGCAATGACAGAAGGAGGAGGCTTAACAGCCCTTCATTGAGTGATGTACATCAATGATAAGGAAAATAAACGAGTTTAAAAAAAAAAGAAAAGAGACAAAAGAAATGGTGGCAAAAGAAATCCGGAAGTCCTGGAGAGGGCACTTCGGGAGTGTTCAAACGAAGATAGAAAGTACAAATTAAAGAATAGGGCCCTCTCCACCCTTGACCTGCTTATTTGATTTTTCAGATGGAAAAAGTAAATAACAGACAAACCAGTTCACAAGATGGAAGAGAGCTGCACTCCAGAAAGGAATATTTTAGACAGGATTGGGGGGGGGGGGGGGCGGGGAACTAATGACACAATCGCCTACATACTTGAGGGAATTAAATGATAGAGCCCGTAGGAAAACTTTACGGGTTGGAAACACATCAAAATCTCAAATTATTACTGAACAGTGAACCCTCCGGTCAGACATCTCTAACTGGACATCAGCTGATGGATGATCTGCGGTCTCCACGGGGTATGTACTATGTGGTGGAGTTATTAAGGGTCTCGGGAGACAGCAGCGACTGACGAGGAACCCCAATATGATAAACGACAATAGTTTAAGAATTTTTGGAGCTTGATGCCAAGGGGGGAAAATTATTACCAATGCAGCAAACAATATTGCATTGTCGAGCTGTAAACATTATTAAGGAAGAAATGTCATGTCAATTGTTAGCACTGTTATGTATGTATGATAATGGGGGTATGTGTGCCGTTAGAGAACTTGATCAGCATTTCGAAACTGTGTGAATGTTTTAATAGAGGGGGAATAGTCGTAGTTTAGTGTGCTTTCTTGATTTAACTGCAACGTCACATATAATATTGATGTTGTTAACACGCTATATTTAATATGTAGTGACTATTGGTTCCAAAGCCACGAAGGAATGTGTCGATATTGTACTTTATTTTTCGTATTGAAATTGTGATAACAGTTGCAATTATGTAAAGTTGTAACACACGGTCTATTTGTGTAGTTAGGTGATGAGTAATGTGTTGAGATAAGACTTAATTTTTTTTTACTGTGTATTTAACAATAGGGAGAATTTATTTGGAAAAAGTGACAGTTCGATGTGGTTTTGCGAATACTGTCGGCAAATGTTGTAAGGCAAATGATAACAGACGAAAGGGATTTGAAGGAAGTTTGTCGGAAAGATATTCTCTCCTGTACACCAGGGGCTGGCAGACATACATGGTTCAGAACAATATTAGACATTAATGTGGGGAAGTCAGGGTTAGAAGCAGGATCAATTGAACCTTTTAAATTAATGAAGCGAGGGGACCAGTGGGTGTACATGATGTCATAATTTACCATTCCGATGAGAAACGGTGAGCAATTTGGATAACGGAAAAATGGACACGAAACAGCCAGTGATGGACAAATGGCCTTTTTGGTTACTGATGGACTGAGTTGTGTGCTGTTTCTAAGGGGCATGAGGAAGCTTCTACGGTGCTGCTATCCCAAGGAAGTAAACTGCTTTGGAGGTAGTGGAACACGGATATAGCTATTGTGTTACCTTCCTGAGTGGCTACGGCTATGGTTCACCGTAATTGGACTTGAGGAAAGAACGAAAAAAGACACTGGTCTGTGATATGGATACATTTACAAATTGGTTACGATGCACAATTTAAAATCACAAAACATGGACATACAAACGATAAAGGTAGGGGATAAATGTTAGTCAGTACAATTAGATGGGGGATAATTGATCAAATGATATAGATATGTTTCAAATGTCAATACGGGGTGTTATTGAAAATATGGAAAGATGTGTCATTTGAAACATGGAAGTCTGGCAATATCTGGTCTGGGAGAAACATGAGAGGATACAGGGAAAGATCCCACAAAGGGTTAACAGCAGCTGCCAGGAGAGGATTGTAAAATGCAGATATCCTTGCTCAAGCAGGCTTAGCAAACAAGACAAACAGGATTTTGAATGAAGCCAAAAACAATGGCTCACACCTTCATTGAAAGTAACTATCTTAGTTAGCAGCTGGAAAAAAGGATGAGGTTCAGTTGAATTTGGTGATAATTCTAGGTGTGAAAATTTGCTAAACCAGGTAAATTAAAGAAAACTGGAGACTATCAGTCTACGAGAAACATAATTCAAAGCCAAAATCAAAGTCACAATTACGAGCTGAGGACACAATTGGAAAATAAAACTACAGAAATGACAGGAATTAAAAGTAACACCTCTTGAAACCAAAGCATTTTGATCATCACAAAGGAAACACTGTAATCAGATCTATGAGATGCAGTTATGTCAAAATGAATACTTAGTTGGATTAGAAAGTTTAGATCAAAGATACTTTTTACAATCAAAGTGAAATAAGTTACTTTACGACATAGTCATAAAAACTAGATAACTGTTAGAAAAATATGTAAACCCAGAGACCAGGACAGGAACTACCAGAACCAGAACCAGAACTCAGAGGGAGGGAGAGAGAGAAGCAGAGAAGAAACAAGCAGCTCAGAGTCAGATTACAGTCAGCTCGGCCATGGGAAAGACAAGGCATAGCAGCCGAGCTAAAACAGCTGATACATCTCAGCAAGACTAGAATTTAAAGAGTCAGCTCTCTGTCAGCTCAGAGATAGCCAGCAGAGCCAGCTCTCACAGCTCGGTACATGGGAAAGACAGGACACAGCAACCGAGCTCATCAGCGATTACATCTAAAGAAGACCAGACTTTATAAAGAAGATTGATTGTCAAGGTGGGCCTGAAGGTCCCTTCAACCACCCAGAAGGACCCAGAAGCAAGGTCTTTTTCCTTTCTGTAAAGAAAGTATTTGCAGCTTTTAAAAGAAAAAATATAATAATAAAAAAACTTAATTTAACCTGAAACACTGGTTATTCCAAAGTCTACTTTACTTCCTTAGCAATGCGGGACCCAGGATCGATGCTACTAAGTGGGAAGTAGATGAAATCTTCGGTGAAGGTATGGTTTATAACGGGGGATAACTTGAAAATATAGTTTGACCTGAATAGCACCCACTGAAGCCTGCATCGGAGTCGGGAGTGAGAATCCCTGATCACAATTTGGAATCTCGGCCCTTTTTGGTAGAGGGGGAATTCTAAGAATAGTGGTGAGTTTTCAAAAACAGAGTGCATCGTCCTAGGAGGGGATTGTCATTGCACCCTCCGGGACAAGGACCGTGGTGAGGTCCAGCGCGGCCCGGCGGCGGTGGTGGATTTGAGGGACCTGGTTAGGTCCTTTGACTTGGTGGATGTCTGGCGGACTCTCCATCCTGAATTGCGTGTGCGCACCTCTGTGCGGCCCCCGTTCAGAGCGTCCAGAATCGACCGTCTTTACATTTCCAAGACGTACTTGCCCAGCGTTCCGACGGCCTCCATGGAGCAGGTGCCGAGCTCGGATCACCACCTGGTGTGGGCGGGTCTCGCCCCGTCCCGCGCTCAGACACGGTCCGCGTACTGGCACTTTAACAACCTGCTGCTGGAGGACGAGCGGTTCCTGGACTCGTTCTGCCGTTTCTGGGCCGGCTGGAGAAGGAAGCGGGGTGGCTTCCCCTCCTTGAGGCTACGGTGGGATGTGGGCAAGGCCCAGATCCGTGCTTTCTGTCAGGGGTACACGGAGGGGTCTCCGGCGGGGTGGAACTCCACGATCGCCAAATTGGCTGAGGAACTCCTCGATCTGGAGTCACGTCTCGCTCAGCCCGATGAGGCCCGGCCCTGGGGCTGGTGAACAGGGAGAAGAGGGGCGCACTGCGGGGCCTGCAACTGGCCGGGTCCAGCGGCGCGTACGTGAGGTCGCGGATCCGTCTCCTAACGGACATTGACCGCGGCTCCCGCTTCTTCTACTCGCTGGAAAGAGGACGCGGGGCCCGTCGGCAGGTTTCTACGCTGCTGGCCGACGACCGGCCCCTCGTCTCGGATCCGGAGGGGGTCAGGACCCTGATCAGGGATTTTTACTCCGACCTCTTCTCTCCGGGTCCGTCCAGCGAGGACGCTTGCAGAGTTCTGGGGGAGGACCTGCCGCAGGTGGGCCCGGAGGGCGCCGGGAAGCTCGATAATGCCATCAACCTCCAAGAGCTGACCGGCGCCCTGGACAGCCTCTCACGGGGCAAATCCCCAGGGCTGGACGGGCTGACCGTGGAGTTCTTCAGGGCGTGCTGGGACGTCCTGGGGAGTGACTACGCGGGGGTCCTGGGGGAATGTACCGCGACCGGGGAGATGCCCCTTTCGTGGCGCAGGGCCGTCATTGCCCTGCTGCCCAAGAAGGGGGATCTCCACCGACTTAAGAACTGGCGACCGGTCTCCCTCCTCAGCACGGACTATAAAATCTTCGCCAAGGTGCTGTGTTTACGCCTTGGCCCCGAGCTGGACCACATGATCCACCCTGACCAGTCCTACACAGTCCCGGACCGCACAATCTACACAATATCCACCTGGCCCGGGACATTATTCACTTTACCCAGGGGACAGGTATGTCGAGCGCCTCCCTGTCTCTTGACCAGGAGAAGGCGTTCGACAGGGTGGGGCCCGGGGATTTGCTCGGGACTCTGCGAGCTGTCGGGTTCGGGTGGTATTTTGTCCCCCGGATCCGGTTACTGTCCGCCGCCTCGGAGAGTCTGATTAAGGTTAACGGGTCCCTGACGGCGCCCCTTCGCTTTGGGAGAGGAGTGCGTCAGGGCTGCCCCCTGTCCGGCCAACATTATTCCCTCTGCGTGGGGCCTTTCCTGTGCCTCCTGCGGAGGGGGTTCACGGGGCAGGTTCTGGCCGAGCCGGACGGGGGGGTGGTCCTCTCGGCGGACGCTGATGCCGTGTTCCTCATGGTCACTGACCCCGGGGACCCCCGGAGGATGCGAGAGAGCCAAGCTGTCTACTCCGCCGCGTCCTCCCCACGGATCAACTGGGCCAAATGTTCCGGACTCCTGGTCGGTCCGTGGCAGGTGGACCCCCTCCCGGAGGAGCTCGGGCCCTTCAGCTGGAGTCGGACCAACAGCCTCGACCTGGGAGTCCATCTTTGCCCGGCAGAGGGAGCCTGGCCGGCGAACGGGCAGGAGCTGGAGACCAAGGTCACCGCTGGCCTGGGACGCTGGACAGGACGGCTCCGAGTGCTGTCCCACAGGGGCCGAGTTCTCGTCATAAACCAGCTGATCGCCTCCATGCTGTGGTCCCGGCTGGTCACTGACTCCCCCCCCTGGCTTTGTCACACCATCCAGAGAGCCCGGCTTCGCTTCCTCCGGGACAATCGACTGCACGGGGTCGCTGCGGAGGTCTGGAGTCTCCCGATGGCGGAGGGCGGTCAGGCGCTGGTGTGCCTCCGCACCCAGACTGCCACTTTCCACCCTCAGACTCTGCAGCGTTACCTGGACGCTGAGCCTCCTCCACGGTGGGGCCCTGGCGACGGATTTCTCCCCCCAGGGGCTCGGCCTGAACTACGACGTGCGGCTCCTGTCTGTGGACCAGCAGGGTCTTCGGAACTCTCTGTTGGCGCTGCCCGTCTTGTACCAGGACCTCCTCAAAGTCTGGAACACGGTCTCCAGGCGCCGCAGCTCTCCCCCGTCAGGAGTGGCGGCTGTCGTAAGGGAGGCGCTGCTCAGGAATCCGCACCTCCGCCAATCTCCATTCGGGTGGCTGGCGGAGCGGAGGGCGGTGGGTGCCGTCGGCAGGGCTGGGTGGCGGAGGGCTGTGGGTGCCGTGGGAAGGGCTGGGTGGCGGAGGGCTGTGGGTGCCGTGGGAAGGGCTGGGTGGCGGAGGGCCGGGCTGTGGGTGCCGTGGGAAGGGCTGGGTGGCGGAGGGCGGTGGGTGCCGTGGGAAGGGCTGGGTGGCGGAGGGCTGTGGGTGCCGTGGGAAGGGCTGGGTGGCGGAGGGCCGGGCTGTGGGTGCCGTGGGAAGGGCTGGGTGGCGGAGGGCCGGGCTGTGGGTGCCGTGGGAAGGGCTGGGTGGCGGAGGGCCGGGCTGTGGGTGCCGTGGGAAGGGCTGGGTGGCGGAGGGCTGTGGGTGCCGTGGGAAGGGCTGGGTGGCGGAGGGCTGTGGGTGCCGTGGGAAGGGCTGGGTGGCGGAGCGGAGGGCGGTGGGTGCCGTGGGCAGGGCTGGTTGGCGGAGGGCTGTGGGTGCCGTGGGAAGGGCTGGGTGGCGGAGGGCCAGGCTGTGGGTGCCGTGGGAAGGGCTGGGTGGCGGAGGGCTGTGGGTGCCGTGGGAAGGGCTGGGTGGCGGAGGGCTGTGGGTGCCGTGGGAAGGGCTGGGTGGCGGAGCGGAGGGCGGTGGGTGCCGTGGGCAGGGCTGGGTGGCGGAGGGCTGTGGGTGCCGTGGGAAGGGCTGGGTGGCGGAGGGCTGTGGGTGCCGTGGGAAGGGCTGGGTGGCGGAGGGCTGTGGGTGCCGTGGGAAGGGCTGGGTGGCGGAGGGCCGGGCTGTGGGTGCCGTGGGAAGGGCTGGGTGGCGGAGGGCTGTGGGTGCCGTAGGAAGGGCTGGGTGGGGGAGGGCTGTGGGTGCCGTGGGAAGGGCTGGGTGGCGGAGCGGAGAGCTGTGGGTGCCGTGGGAAGGGCTGGGTGGGGGAGGGCTGTGGGTGCCGTGGGAAGGGCTGGGTGGCGGAGGGCTGTGGGTGCCGTGGGCAGGGCTGGGTGGCGGAGGGCTGTGGGTGCCGTGGGAAGGGCTGGGTGGCGGAGGGCCAGGCTGTGGGTGCCGTGGGAAGGGCTGGATGGCGGAGGGCCGGGCTGTGGGTGCCGTGGGCAGGGCTGGGTGGCGGAGGGCTGTGGGTGCCGTGGGCAGGGCTGGGTGGGGGAGGGCTGTGGGTGCCGTGGGCAGGGCTGGGTGGCGGAGGGCTGTGGGTGCCGTGGGAAGGGCTGGGTGGCGGAGGGCTGTGGGTGCCGTGGGAAGGGCTGGGTGGCGGAGGGCTGTGGGTGCCGTGGGAAGGGCTGGGTGTCGGAGGGCCGGGCTGTGGGTGCCGTGGGCAGGGCTGGGTGGGGGAGGGCTGTGGGTGCCGTGGGCAGGGCTGGGTGGCGGAGGGCTGTGGGTGCCGTGGGAAGGGCTGGGTGGCGGAGGGCTGTGGGTGCCGTGGGAAGGGCTGGGTGGCGGAGGGCTGTGGGTGCCGTGGGCAGGGCTGGGTGGGCCGGGCTGTGGGTGCCGTGGGAAGGGCTGGGTGGCGGAGGGCCGGGCTGTGGGTGCCGTGGGCAGGGCTGGGTGGCGGAGGGCTGTGGGTGCCGTGGGAAGGGCTGGGTGGCGGAGGGCCGGGCTGTGGGTGCCGTGGGAAGGGCTGGGTGGCGGAGGGCTGTGGGTGCCGTGGGAAGGGCTGGGTGGCGGAGGGCCGGGCTGTGGGTGCCGTGGGAAGGGCTGGGTGGCGGAGGGCTGTGGGTGCCGTGGGAAGGGCTGGGTGGCGGAGGGCTGTGGGTGCCGTGGGAAGGGCTGGGTGGCGGAGGGCCGGGCTGTGGGTGCCGGGGGAAGGCCTGGGTGGCGGAGGGCTGTGGGTGCCGTGGGCAGGGCTGGGTGGCGGAGGGCTGTGGGTGCCGGGGGAAGGGCTGGGTGGCGGAGGGCTGTGGGTGCCGTGGGAAGGGCTGGGTGGCGGAGGGCTGTGGGTGCCGTGGGCAGGGCTGGGTGGCGGAGGGCTGTGGGTGCCGTGGGAAGGGCTGGGTAGCGGAGGGCCGGGCTGTGGGTGCCGTGGGAAGGGCTGGGTGGCGGAGGGCTGTGGGTGCCGTGGGAAGGGCTGGGTGGCGGAGGGCCGGGCTGTGGGTGCCGTGGGAAGGGCTGGGTGGGGAGGGCTGTGGGTGCCGTGGGAAGGGTTGGGTGGGGAGGGCTGTGGGTGCCGTGGGCAGGGCTGGGTGGCGGAGGGCTGTGGGTGCCGTGGGCAGGGCTGGGTGGCGGAGGGCTGTGGGTGCCGTGGGCAGGGCTGGGTGGGGAGGGCTGTGGGTGCCGTGGGAAGGGCTGGGTGGCGGAGGGCCGGGCTGTGGGTGCGGTGGGAAGGGCTGGGTGGGGAGGGCTGTGGGTGCCGTGGGCAGGGCTGGGTGGCGGAGGGCTGTGGGTGCCGTGGGAAGGGCTGGGTGGCGGAGGGCCGGGCTGTGGGTGCCGGGGGAAGGCCTGGGTGGCGGAGGGCTGTGGGTGCCGTGGGCAGGGCTGGGTGGCGGAGGGCTGTGGGTGCCGGGGGAAGGGCTGGGTGGCGGAGGGCTGTGGGTGCCGTGGGAAGGGCTGGGTGGCGGAGGGCTGTGGGTGCCGTGGGCAGGGCTGGGTGGCGGAGGGCTGTGGGTGCCGTGGGAAGGGCTGGGTAGCGGAGGGCCGGGCTGTGGGTGCCGTGGGAAGGGCTGGGTGGCGGAGGGCTGTGGGTGCCGTGGGAAGGGCTGGGTGGCGGAGGGCCGGGCTGTGGGTGCCGTGGGAAGGGCTGGGTGGGGAGGGCTGTGGGTGCCGTGGGAAGGGCTGGGTGGGGAGGGCTGTGGGTGCCGTGGGCAGGGCTGGGTGGCGGAGGGCTGTGGGTGCCGTGGGCAGGGCTGGGTGGCGGAGGGCTGTGGGTGCCGTGGGCAGGGCTGGGTGGGGAGGGCTGTGGGTGCCGTGGGAAGGGCTGGGTGGCGGAGGGCCGGGCTGTGGGTGCGGTGGGAAGGGCTGGGTGGGGAGGGCTGTGGGTGCCGTGGGAAGGGCTGGGTGGCGGAGGGCTGTGGGTGCCGTGGGCAGGGCTGGGTGGGGGAGGGCTGTGGGTGCCGTGGGAAGGGCTGGGTGGCGGAGGGCTGTGGGTGCCGTGGGAAGGGCTGGGTGGGGAGGGCTGTGGGTGCCGTGGGAAGGGCTGGGTGGCGGAGGGTTGTGGGTGCCGTGGGAAGGGCTGGGTGGGGAGGGCTGTGGGTGCCGTGGGCAGGGCTGGGTGGCGGAGGGCCGGGCTGTGGGTGCCGTGGGAAGGGCTGGGTGGCGGAGGGCTGTGGGTGCCGTGGGAAGGGCTGGGTGGCGGAGGGCTGTGGGTGCCGTGGGAAGGGCTGGGTGGCGGAGGGCCGGGCTGTGGGTGCCGGGGGAAGGCCTGGGTGGCGGAGGGCTGTGGGTGCCGTGGGCAGGGCTGGGTGGCGGAGGGCTGTGGGTGCCGGGGGAAGGGCTGGGTGGCGGAGGGCTGTGGGTGCCGTGGGAAGGGCTGGGTGGCGGAGGGCTGTGGGTGCCGTGGGCAGGGCTGGGTGGCGGAGGGCTGTGGGTGCCGTGGGAAGGGCTGGGTAGCGGAAGGCCGGGCTGTGGGTGCCGTTGGAAGGGCTGGGTGGCGGAGGGCTGTGGGTGCCGTGGGAAGGGCTGGGTGGCGGAGGGCCGGGCTGTGGGTGCCGTGGGAAGGGCTGGGTGGGGAGGGCTGTGGGTGCCGTGGGAAGGGCTGGGTGGGGAGGGCTGTGGGTGCCGTGGGCAGGGCTGGGTGGCGGAGGGCTGTGGGTGCCGTGGGCAGGGCTGGGTGGCGGAGGGCTGTGGGTGCCGTGGGCAGGGCTGGGTGGGGAGGGCTGTGGGTGCCGTGGGAAGGGCTGGGTGGCGGAGGGCCGGGCTGTGGGTGCGGTGGGAAGGGCTGGGTGGGGAGGGCTGTGGGTGCCGTGGGCAGGGCTGGGTGGCGGAGGGCTGTGGGTGCCGTGGGAAGGGCTGGGTGGCGGAGGGCCGGGCTGTGGGTGCCGGGGGAAGGCCTGGGTGGCGGAGGGCTGTGGGTGCCGTGGGCAGGGCTGGGTGGCGGAGGGCTGTGGGTGCCGGGGGAAGGGCTGGGTGGCGGAGGGCTGTGGGTGCCGTGGGAAGGGCTGGGTGGCGGAGGGCTGTGGGTGCCGTGGGCAGGGCTGGGTGGCGGAGGGCTGTGGGTGCCGTGGGAAGGGCTGGGTAGCGGAGGGCCGGGCTGTGGGTGCCGTGGGAAGGGCTGGGTGGCGGAGGGCTGTGGGTGCCGTGGGAAGGGCTGGGTGGCGGAGGGCCGGGCTGTGGGTGCCGTGGGAAGGGCTGGGTGTGGAGGGCTGTGGGTGCCGTGGGAAGGGCTGGGTGGGGAGGGCTGTGGGTGCCGTGGGCAGGGCTGGGTGGCGGAGGGCTGTGGGTGCCGTGGGCAGGGCTGGGTGGCGGAGGGCTGTGGGTGCCGTGGGCAGGGCTGGGTGGGGAGGGCTGTGGGTGCCGTGGGAAGGGCTGGGTGGCGGAGGGCCGGGCTGTGGGTGCGGTGGGAAGGGCTGGGTGGGGAGGGCTGTGGGTGCCGTGGGCAGGGCTGGGTGGCGGAGGGCTGTGGGTGCCGTGGGCAGGGCTGGGTGGGGGAGGGCTGTGGGTGCCGTGGGAAGGGCTGGGTGGCGGAGGGCTGTGGGTGCCGTGGGAAGGGCTGGGTGGGGAGGGCTGTGGGTGCCGTGGGAAGGGCTGGGTGGCGGAGGGTTGTGGGTGCCGTGGGAAGGGCTGGGTGGGGAGGGCTGTGGGTGCCGTGGGCAGGGCTGGGTGGCGGAGGGCCGGGCCGTGGGTGCCGTGGGAAGGGCTGGGTGGGGGAGGGCTGTGGGTGCCGTGGGCAGGGCTGGGTGGCGGAGGGCCGGGCTGTGGGTTCCGTGGGAAGGGCTGGGTGGCCGGGCCGGACAGAGACAGAGGCACAGATACAGACAGAGTCAGACACAGACACAGACAGGGACACAGGCACAGATACAGACAGAGTCAGACACAGGCACAGACACAGAGAGAGAAACAGACAGAGACAGATCTACAGGCACAGGCAGAGACACAGGCACAGATAGAGACAGACACACAGACACATACATAGACAGAGAAACAGACAGAAACAGCGACTGAGACAGCGACAGAGATAGCGGCACAGACAGACACAGACAGAAACACAGACAGACACAGACAGAAACACAGGCAGAGAAACAAACAGAAACACAGGCAGAGACACAGACAGAGATACAGACAGAAACACAGATAGAAACACAGACAGAGAGAGAATTGGACAGATACAGGCAGAGACACAGGCAGAAATTTACCGTTCTGCATTAACAGGAGAGACTGTCGGTTGGTGGGTGTGACTCCCCCATGGCCGATCAGCTGGATCAGTGTGACTCCCCCATGGCCAATCAGCTGGGTCAGTGTGACTCCCCCATGGCCGATCAGCTGGGTCAGTGTGACTCCCCCATGGCCGAACACCTGTGTGTGTGCTTCCCCCCATTGCCGATCAGCTGGGAGTGTGCTTCCCCCCACGGTAGATCAGCTGGGTGTGTGCTTCCCCCCATTGCCGATCAGCTGGGTGAGTGTGACTCCCCATAGCCGATCAGCTGGGTGTGTGTGACTCCCCCAATGCCGATCAGCTGGATGTGTGCCTCCCAAATTGCCGATCAGCTGGGTGTGTGTGACTCCCCCAATGCCGATCAGCTGGGTGTGTGCCTCCCCCATTGCCGATCAGCTGGGTATGTGCCTCCCCCATTGCCGATCAGCTGGGTATGTGCCTCCACCATGGCCGATCAGCTGGGTGTGTGTGACTCTCTCGATGCCGATCAGCTGGGTGTGTGTGCCTCCCCCATTGCCGATCAGCTGGGTATGTGCCTCCACCATGGCCGATCAGCTGGGGGTGTGATTCCCCCAATGCCGATCAGCTGGGTATGTGTGACTCCCCATTGCCGATCAGCTGGATGTGTGATTCCCCCAATGCCGATCAGCTGGGTATGTGTGATTCCCCCAATGCCGATCAGCTGGGTGTGTGATTCCCCCCCATTGCCGATCAGCTGGGTGTGTGTGACTCCCCCAATGCCGATCAGCTGGGTGTGTGTGACTCCCCCAATGCCGATCAGCTGGGTATGTGTGTGACTCCCCCAATGCCGATCAGCTGGGTGTGTGTGACTCCCCCAATGCCGATCAGCTGGGTGTGTGTGACTCCCCATTGCCGATCAGCTGGGTGTGTGTGACTCCCCCAATGCCGATCAGCTGGGCGGGTGTGACTCCCCCAATGCCAATCAGCTGGGTGTGTGTGACTCCCCCATTGCCGGTCAGCTGGGTATGTGCCTCCACCATGGGCGATCAGCTGGGGGTGTGATTCCCCCAATGCCGATCAGCTGGGTATGTGTGACTCCCCATTGCCGATCAGCTGGATGTGTGATTCCCCCAATGCCGATCAGCTGGGTATGTGTGACTCCCCCAATGCCGATCAGCTGGGTGTGTGATTCCCCCCCATTGCCGATCAGCTGGGTGTGTGTGACTCCCCCAATGCCGATCAGCTGGGTGTGTGTGACTCCCCCAATGCCGATCAGCTGGGTGTGTGTGACTCCCCATTGCCGATCAGCTGGGTGTGTGTGACTCCCCCAATGCCGATCAGCTGGGTGTGTGTGGCTCCCCCAATGCCGATCAGCTGGGCGGGTGTGACTGCCCCAATGCCGATCAGCTGTGTGTGTGTGACTCCCCCAATGCCGATCAGCTGGGCGGGTGTGACTCCCCCAATGCCAATCAGCTGGGTGTGTGTGACTCTCTCGATGCCGATCAGCTGGATGTGTGCCTCTCCCCAATGCCGACCAGCTGGATGTGTGTGACTCTCTCGATGCCGATCAGCTGGGTCACTGTGATTCCCCCATTGCCGATCAGCTGGGTATGTGTGACTCCCCCAATGCCGATCTGCTGGGTATGTGCCTCCACCATAGCCGATCAGCTGGGTGTGTGTGACTCCCCCAATGCCGATCAGCTGGGTGTGTGTGACTCCCCCAATGCCGATCAGCTGGGTGTGTGTGACTCCCCCAATGCCGATCAGCTGGGTATGTGTGTGACTCCCCCAATGCCGATCAGCTGGGTGTGTGTGACTCCCCCAATGCCGATCAGCTGGGTATGTGTGTGACTCCCCCAATGCCGATCAGCTGGGTGTGTGCCTCCACCATAGCCGATCAGCTGGGTGTGTGTGACTCCCCCAATGCCGATCAGCTGGGTGTGTGTGACTCCCCCAATGCCGATCAGCTGTGTGTGTGTGACTCCCCCAATGCCGATCAGCTGGGTGTGTGTGACTCCCCCAATGCCGATCAGCTGGGTGTGTGTGACTCCCCCAATGCCGATCAGCTGGGTGTGTGTGACTCCCCCAATGCCGATCAGCTGGGTATGTGTGTGACTCCCCATTGCCGATCAGCTGGGTGTGAGTGACTCCCCCAATGCCGATCAGCTGGGCGGGTGTGACTCCCCCAATGCCAATCAGCTGGGTGTGTGTGACTCCCCCATTGTCGATCAGCTGGGTATGTGCCTCCACCATGGGCGATCAGCTGGGGGTGTGATTCCCCCAATGCCGATCAGCTGGGTATGTGTGACTCCCCATTGCCGATCAGCTGGGTGTGTGATTCCCCCCCATTGCCGATCAGCTGGGTGTGTGTGACTCCCCCAATGCCGATCAGCTGGGTGTGTGTGACTCCCCCAATGCCGATCAGCTGGGTGTGTGTGACTCCCCATTGCCGATCAGCTGGGTGTGTGTGACTCCCCCAATGCCGATCAGCTGGGTGTGTGTGACTCCCCCAATGCCGATCAGCTGGGCGGGTGTGACTCCCCCAATGCCGATTAGCTAGGTGTGTGTGACTCCCCCAATGCCGATCAGCTGGGCGGGTGTGACTCCCCCAATGCCAATCAGCTGGGTGTGTGTGACTCTCTCGATGCCGATCAGCTGGATGTGTGCCTCTCCCCAATGCCGACCAGCTGGATGTGTGTGACTCTCTCGATGCCGATCAGCTGGGTCACTGTGATTCCCCCATTGCCGATCAGCTGGGTATGTGTGACTCCCCCAATGCCGATCTGCTGGGTATGTGCCTCCACCATAGCCGATCAGCTGGGTGTGTGTGACTCCCCCAACGCCGATCAGCTGGGTGTGTGTGACTCCCCCAATGCCGATCAGCTGGGTGTGTGTGACTCCCCCAATGCCGATCAGCTGGGTATGTGTGTGACTTCCCCAATGCCGATCAGCTGGGAGTGTGTGACTCCCCCAATGCCGATCAGCTGGGTATGTGTGTGACTCCCCCAATGCCGATCAGCTGGGTATGTGTGTGACTCCCCCAATGCCGATCAGCTGGGTGTGTGCCTCCACCATAGCCGATCAGCTGGGTGTGTGTGACTCCCCCAATGCCGATCAGCTGGGTGTGTGTGACTCCCCCAATGCCGATCAGCTGTGTGTGTGTGACTCCCCCAATGCCGATCAGCTGGGTGTGTGTGACTCCCCCAATGCCGATCAGCTGGGTGTGTGTGACTCCCCCAATGCCGATCAGCTGGGTGTGTGATTCCCCCAATGCCGATCAGCTGGGTGTGTGTGACTCCCCCAATGCCGATCAGCTGGGTGGGTGCCTCACACCTAAACACAGTCTGTGCAGCACAATGTGCCCCAGACAGAGACAGAGACACAGACACAGACAGGCACAGAGACACAGACAGAGACAGAGAGTGAGACACAGACACCGGCAGACTCAGACAGAGACAGAGACGGAGACACTGACAGACACAGAGACACAGACATAGGTACAGAGAGACACAGACAGAGACAGGGACACAGACAGAGACACAGACAGAGACACCGACAGAGGCACAGACAGAGACAGAGTCTGAGACAGAGACTGAGACACAGACAGACACAGAGACTCAGAGAGAGACACAGACAAACACAGACAGAGATACAGACAGAGACAGGGACACAGACAGAGACAGGGATACAGACAGAGATACAGACACAGATTGAGGCAGAGACAGGGACACAGACAGAGACAGGTACACAGGCAGAGACACAGACAGAGATACAGACAGAGGCACAGAGAGACACAGAGACAGAGACACAGACAGAGATACAGACAGAGACACAGACAGAGACACAGACAGAGATACAGACATAGACACAGGCAGAGATACAGACAGAGACAGAGACACCGACAGAGACAGAGATACAGACAGAGACCCAGACAGAGACACAGAAACAGACAGAGACAGAGATACAGACAGAGACAGGGACACAGACAGTGGAGGAACACAGACAGAGACAGGGACACAGACAGAGACACAGACAGAGACACAGACAGAGACAGGGACACAGACAGACACTGAGACAGAGACACTGACAGAGAGACAGACAGAGACAGGGACACAGACAGAGACACAGACAGAGACAGGGAGACAGACAGAGACAGTGACGCAGACAGAGACACAGACAGAGACAGGGACACAGACAGAGACACAGACAGAGACACAGACAGAGAGAGGGTCACAGACAGAGACAGAGACACAGGCACAGACAGTGACAGAGACACAGGCAGAGACACAGACACAGGCAGAGACAGAGATACAGACAGAGACAGGGACACAGACAGAGACAGGGACACAGACAGAGACACAGACAGAGACACAGACAGGGAAACAGACAGAGACAGGGACAGAGACAGAGACAGGGACAGGGACAGAGACAGAGACACAGACACAGACAGGGACAGGGACACAGACAGGGACACAGACAGGGACACAGACAGAGACAGTGACAGAGACAGAGACACAGACAGAGACAGAGACAGAGACACAGACACAGACAGTGACAGAGACACAGGCAGAGACACAGACAGGGACAGAGACAGAGACAGAGATACAGACACAGACAGTGACAGAGACACAGGCAGAGACACAGACACAGGCAGAGACAGAGATACCGACAGAGACAGGGACACAGACAGAGAATGGGACACAGACAGAGACAGGGACAGAGACACAGACAGGGACACAGACAGAGACAGGGACACAGACAGAGACACAGACAGAAACACAGACAGGGACTCAGACAGAGACAGGGACAGAGATAGAGACACAGACAGAGACAGGGACACAGACATCCCTCCCTCCCCGATATCACCCCCTCCCCGATATCACCCCCTCCCCGATATCACCCCCTCCCCGATATCACCCCCACCCCGATATCACCCCCTCCCTGATATCGCCCCCTCCCCGAAATCACCCCCTCCCCGATATCTTCCCCTCCCCGATATCACCCCCACCCCGATATCACCCCCTCCCCGATATCACCCCACCCCGATATCACCCCCTCCCCGATATCACTCCCTCCCCGATATCACCCCCTCCCCGATATCACCCCCTCCCCGATATCACCCCCCCCGATACCACCCACTGCCCGAAATCAACCCCACCCCGATATCAGCCCCTCCCCGATATCACCCCCTCCCCGATATCACCCTCTGGCCAATATCACCACCACCCCGATATCACCCCCTCCCCGATATCACCCCCTCCCTGATATCACCCCTCCCCGATATCACCCACTCCACGATATCACCCCCTCCCCAATATCACCCCCTCCCCGATATCACCCCCTCCCCGATATCAAACCCTCCCTGATATCACCCCCTCCCCGATATCAGCCCTCCCCGATATCACCCCCTCCCCGATATCACCCACACCCCGATATCACCCCCTCCCCGATATCATCCCGTCCCCGATATCACCCCCTCCCCGATATCACCCACACCCCGATATCACCCCCTCCCCGATATCACCCCCTCCCCGATATCATCCCGTCCCCGATATCACCGCCACCCCAATATCAGCCCTTCCCCGATATCACCCCCTCCCCGATATCACCCCCTCACCAATATCACCCCCTCCCCGATATCACCCCCTCCGCGATATCACCCCACCCCGAAACCACCCCCTCCCTGAAACCACCCCCACCCCAATAACACCCCCTCCCCGAAATCACCCCCTCCTCGATACCACCCCCTCCCCGAAACCACCCCCTACCCGATATCACCCCACCCCGATATCACCCCCTCCCCGATATCACTCCCTCCCCGATATCACCCACTCCCCGATATCACCCCCACCCCGATATCACCCCCTCCACGATATCACCCCCTCCCCGATATCACCCCCACCCCAATATCACCCCCTACCCGATATCACCCCCTGCCCGATATCGCCCCCACCCTGATATCACCCCCTCCCCGATATCACCCCCTCCCCGATATCACCCCCACCCCGATGTCACCCCTCCCCGATATCACCCCCTCCCCGATATCACCCCCTCCCCGATATCGCCCCCACCCCGAAACCACTGCCTCCCCGAAACCACCCCACCCCGATATCACCCCCTGCCCGATATCACCCCCTCCCCGATATCACCCCCACCCCGATATCACCCCCTCCCCGATATCACCCCCTCACCGATATCACCCCCACCCCGATATCACCCCCTCCCCGATATCGCCCCATCCCCGATATCACCCCTCCCCGATATCACCCCTACCGCGAAATCACCCCCTCCCCGATATCACCCCCTCCCCGATATCACCCCCTCCCCGTTATCGCCCCCTCCCCGATATCACCCCTCCCCGATATCACCCCTCCCCGATATCACCCCCTCCACGATATCAACCCCTCCCCGATATCACCCCCTCCCCGACATCACCCTTCCCCGATATCACCCCCTCCCCGATATCACCCCCTCCCCGATATCACCCCCTGCCCGATATCACCCCCTCCCCGATATCCCCCCTCCCCGAAACCACCCCCTCCCCGAAACCACCCCCTCCCCGATATCACCCCTGCCCGATATTATCCCCTCCCCGATATCAGCGACTGCTCGATATCACCCACTCCCCGATATCACCCCTCCCCGATATCACCCCCTCCCCGATATCACCCGTTCCCGATATCACCCCCACCCCGATATAACCCCCTCCCCGATATCACCCCTTCCCCGATATCACTCCCTCCCCGATATCACCCCACCGCGATATCACCCCTCCCCGATGCCACCCCTCCCCGATATCACCCCCTCCTCGATATCACCCCCTCCCCGAAATCACCCCTCCCCGATATCACCCCCTCCCGAAATCACCCACACCCCGATATCACCCCCTCCCCGATATCACACCCTCTCCGATATAACCCCCTCCCCGATATCACCCACTCCCCGATATCACCCCTCCGATATCACACCCACCCCGATATCACCCCCTCTCCGATATCATCCCCACCCCGATATCACCCCCACCAGATATCACCCCCTCCCCGATATCACCCCCTCCCCTATATCACCCCCTCCCCGATATCACCCCCTCCCCGATATCAACCCCTCCCCGATATCACCCCCTCCCCGATATTACCCCCTCTCCGATATCACCCCCACCCCAATATCACCCCCACCCCGATATCACCCCCTCCCCGATATCACCCCCTCCCCAAAATCACCCCCTCCCCGAAATCACCCCCACCCCGATATCACCCCCTCCCCGATATCACCCCCTCCCCGATATCACCCCCTCCCCGATATCACCCCCTCCCCGATATCATCCCCTCCCCGAAATCACCCCCTCCCCGATATCACCCCCTCCCCGATATCACCCCCTCCCCGATATCACCCCCCCCCCGATATCATCCCCTCCCCGAAATCACCCCCACCCCGATATCACCCCCTCCCCGATATCACCCCAACCCCGATATCACCCCCACCCCGATATCACCCCCACCCCGATATCACCCCCACCCCGATATCAACCCCACCCCGATATCACCCCCACTCCGATATCACTCCTCCCCGATATCACCCCCTCCCCGAAATCACCCCCACCCCGATATAACCCCTCACCCCGATCTCACCCCTCCCCGATATCACCCCACCCCGATATCATCCCCACCCCGATATCACCCTCACCCCGATATCACCCCCTCTCCAATATCGCCCCCTCTCCAATATCACCCCCTCCCCGAAATCACCCGCACCCCGATATCACCCCCACCCCGATATCACCCCCACCCCGATATCACCCCCCTCCCCGATATCACCCCCTCACCAATACCACCCCCTCCCCGATACCCCCTCCCCGATATCACCCCCTCCCCGATATCACACCCTCCCCGATATCACCCCCTCCCCGATATCACCCCCTCCCCGAGATCACCCTCTCCCCAATAGCACCCCCTCCCCGATATCGCCCACTCTCCGGTAGCACCCCCTCCCCGATATCACCCCCACCCCGATATCACCACCACCCCGATATCAGCCCCACCCAGATATTACCCAGACCCTCCCGGTATCACCCCCTCCCCGATATGACCCCCTCCCCGATATCTCTCGCACCACGATATCACACCCACCCAGATATTACCTCATCCCCGATATCACCCACTCCCCGAGATCACTCCCTCCCCGATAACACGCCCTCCCCGATATCACCCCTCCCCGCTATTACCCCCAACCCGATATCACCCCTTCCCATATATCACACCCACCCCGATATCACCCCCTACCCCGACATCACCCCCTCCCTGATATTACTCGTGCCCCGATATCACCCCCTCCCCGACATCACCCCCTCCTCGATATCACCCCCTCCCCGACATCACCGCCTCCCCGATAACACCGTCTCCCCGATATCACACCCTCCCCGATATCACCACCTCCCCGATATCACACGCACCCCGATATCACTTCCCCGCCGATATCACCCCCTCCCCGATATCACCCCCTGCCCGATATCATGCCCACCCCGATATCACACCCTCCCCGATATCGCCCCCACCCCGATATCACCCCCTCCCCGATATCATCCCCTCCCCGATATCACCCCCACCCCGATATCACCTCCACTCCAATATCAACCCACCCCGATGTCACTCGAACCCGATATCACCCCCACCCCGATATCACCCCCTCACCAATATCACCCCCTCCCCGATATAACCCCCCACCCCGACATCACCCCTCCCCGATATCACCCCACCGCGATATCACCCCCACCCCGACATCACCCCCACCCCGATATCACCCCCTCCCCAATATCGCCCCCTCCCCGGAATCACCCCACCCCGATATCACCACCACCCCGATCTCACCCCCTCCCCGATATCACCCCCACCTCGATATCACCCCCTCCCCGATATCATCCCCTCCCCGATATCACCCCCTCCCCGATATCACCCCTTCACCGATATCACCCCCATCCCGATATCACCCCCTCCCTGATATCACCGTTTCACCGATATCACACCCTCCCCGATATCACCCCCACACCGATATCACCACCTCCCCAATATCACCCCCTCCCCGATATCACCCACTCCCCGATAGCACCCCCTCCCCGATATCACCCCCACCCCGATATCAACCCCACCCCGATATCACCCCCACCCCGATATCACCACCACCCTCCCGGTATAATCCGCTCCCCGATATCACCCCCTCCCCGATATCTCCCCCACCACGATATCACACCTACCCAGATATTAACCGATCCCCGATTTCACCCACTCCCCGAGATCACTCCCTCCCCGATATCACGCCCTCCCCGATATCACCCCCTCCCCGCTACCACCCCCAACCCGATATCACCCCCTCGCGTATATCACACCCACCCCGATATCACCCCCTCCCCCGATATCACCCCCTCCCCGATATCACCCCTGCCCCGATATCACCCCCTCCCCGACATCACCCCCTCCTCGATTTCACCCCCTCCCCGATATCACCGCCTCCCCGATAACACCCCCTCCCGATATCACCCCCTCCCCGATACCACCCACTCCCCGATATCATCCCTCCCCGATATCACCCCCATCCCGTTATCACCCCCTCCCGATATCACCCCCTCCCCGATATCACCCCCTCCCGATATCACACCACCCCGATATCACCCACTCCCCGATATCACCCCTCCCCGATATCACCCCATGCCCGATATCACCCCATGCCCGATATCACCCCCACCCCGATTTCACCCACCGGCAGATGTTACTACTCTTGGATATCAACTCTGCCCCTCCCCCGGCGATCACTCCCGGCCGCCAAATGTCACCCCTCCAAACCGGAGATTACCCCCTTAAATATCCCCCCGTCTTATGTCAGTCCCCAGATATAACGACCCTCGATATTATCACCCTGATTAACACCCACAACCTCCGGATGCCCCCAGCAAGGTATCATTCTGTCCGATGACACACCCACCCCCCGAACCAGCCCAACATGGGCTGGTTTAGCTCAGTGGGCTAAATAGCTGGTTTGCAGTGCAGAACAATGCGAGTAGCGCGGACTCAATTCCCGTGCCGGCCTCGACAAACAGGCGCCGGACTATGGCGACTAGGGGCTTTTCACATTGACTTCAGTGAAATATACTTGTGCCAATAAGCGATTATTATTAATATATCACCCCCCCCCCTCGGATATGAACCCAGCCTGGAATTGATGCCCCCCCCACCAAACATCACCGCAGAACGGATATCAGCACCCACCGGATATCACACAACCCCAGATACCACCCAACCCCACATATCACCCAACACCAGATATCGCCCAACCCCAGAGTTCACCCAACCCCAGATATCACCCAACCCCAGAGTTCACCCAACCCCAGATATCACCCAACCCCAGAAATCACCCAACCCCAGAGTTCACCCAACCCCAGATATCACCCAACCCCAGAGATCACCCAACCCCAGATATCACCCAACCCCAGTCATCACCCAACCTGAGAGATCACCCATCCCCAGAAATCACCGAACCCCAGAGATCACCCAACCCCAGAGATCACCCAACCGCAGAGATCACCCAATCCCCGATATCACCCAACCCCAGATATCACCCAACCCCAGAGATCACCCAACCCCAGATATCACCCAACCCCAGAGATCGCCCAACCCCAGATATCACCCAACCCCAGATATCACCCAACCCCAGATATCACCCAACCCCAGATATTACCCAACACCAGATATTACCCAACACCAGATATCACCCAATGCCAGAGATCACCCAACTCCAGATATCACTCAGCCCCAGATATCACCCAAGCCCAGATATCACCCAACCCCAGAGAGGAGTGAGTAGCCTGCGGGATTTGGAGACAACATCAGTCACTGAAACAAGTCCCTTTTCAAATGTCCTTTCGTTGAGATTGTCCTGAGGGCCAACACTTTTTATACTGCTTGGATTCCGTATAAAAGTGAACAGTAAATTATTCATCAGTCCAAGAGTTAGGTAACTAACTTTTAATCATTACACCCAATAATCACAGCGAATATGGAAGAACTAGCTGTTAAAATGGCTCAGATATTTTAATCAATGATTGCCAGAGACCCAACATTACATTTCTTTAAACTGGTAAAGTTCTGACGGATCTGGTGCTTTTTTCTTGAATTATTTAATTATTTTCTGTGAAGATTAATCACCTGTTAACATAGTTCATCCCAATAATCAGAGTGAACTTGAATTGATTGTTTGGTCCAATAAACAATTATCTCATTCATTCATTGCGAGGTTGAATTAAATCAGTGAACAGCTCATTATGTTAAAGTCCAACAAGCATTACACAGCTAATTATTATTTGTGCAACATTGAGAGAAAATACCAAATTAGTTTTCAGTCCATTAAACACAGCAAATAACTAAAAACATTTCATTGCATCTTTCACTGTGATTGTCAAAGGATTGTTCATTGCAATAATCACAGGCGTTTCTAATTATTGTTCAGACCATAATAATTAACTTCCCACAATAATATGTATTTGGAAATATTTTCCATGTCTATGATACCAGCAATTATATCTCAGGATTTAATTCCATTAATCATAGTTGTGCCATGACTGAATCGTGTGAGAATTCTCTCTGCCTGTTTCTACCAAAGAAAACTGAGCAATTCGGGCAGCACGGTAGCATAGTGGTGCCACTATGACGTCACAGTGCCAGGGTCCCAGGTTCGATTCCCGCTTCGGTCACTGTCTGTGCGGAGTCTGCACGTTCTCCCCGTGTCTGCGTGGGTTTCCTCCGGGTGCTCTGATTGTCTCCCACAGATGTGCAGGTTAGATGGATTGGACACGTTAAATTGCTCTTAGGTTGGATGGGGTTGCTGGGTTATGGGGATAGGGTGGAGGTGTGGGCTTGGGTAGGGTGCTCTTTCCAAGAGCCGGTGCAGACTCGATGGGCCGAATGGCCTCCTTCTGCACTGTGAATTCTATGATCTCTGAAATCTAATGATGGAAGGCAGGATGACATATATTACACCATCATGTTTGTACAACATTGATAGAAAGCATCACATTCGTTTTCAGTCCATTGAACACAGTAAATAATGAAAAACATTTAATTGCAACTTTGAAAGTGATTATTGAAGGATTGATTATTCCAGTAATCAGAGGCGTAAATTAATATTGTTCAGACAATAATCATAATAAGATTGTTCTTTCAAATAGAGTCAGTAATTCCTGACCTTCCTATAATAACACAATAAACTGAACATGCACATTTCTGCTCACAATTAACTAAACTGTGATTATCTTTCTATAGAATCATCATGCCAGGAACATAATTATTTTCCGTCCAATGATTAGCGAATATGTCTAGAAACCTTTATGCTTTTCACAATAATATGCATTTAGAAATGTCTATGAGTACCAGAAATTATCTTTCAGGTTTTAATTCCATTAGTTACTAGACATATCGCTGCTATGTGGTGGAATACATTGTGATCTCTCTGCCTGTTTCTACTGAAGACGTCCCAGCAATTTAAATAATGGAATCCGGGAAGTAATGGGCTGAGAAACAATTATATATTGTGTCACATATTTATTTAAATTATTGAGGTTATCTGACTGCTGGAACTGGATAACTACAAACTCCCGCTGGTGTTGTTGGGGAGACTGGTCCTTTTGGTTCCCTTCTGTATCCTCTAGTGTCTCTCCTCGGGAAAATACTGACTGTTTCACAATAAGAGAGTGATCAACCATTGTTTCCATTCATTATTTCTCAACTAGAGTCTGTTCCCCAGGTTTAACGGACTGATCGATGCCGAGGTCTAATGCGATGGTTAAGATTGGAGCTGGCGGATTGGAGGAGAATCAAACCCTGCCATGGCCTTGGTGATTTATTTCTCAGTATTACACAGCAGATCCATAGCCGTGATACCGATACTCTCCCAATTCTTCAGGATTCCTGATTTGAAGGCCGGCATGATAGCACAGTGGTTAGCACACTGGCTTCACAGCTCCGGGGTCCCAGGTTCGATTCCCGGCTTGTGTCACTGTCTGTGTGGCGTCTGCACGTTCCCCCCGTGTCTGCGTGGGTTTCCTCCGGGTGATCCGGTTTCCTTCCACAAGTCCCGAAAGACCTGTTGTGAGGTGAGTTGGACATTCTAAAATCTCCCTCTGTGTATCCGAACAGGTGCCGGAGTGTGGCGACTAGGGGATTTTCACAGTAACTTCATTGTAGTGTTAATGTGGGACTACTTGTGACAATACATATTTTTATTATTAATAAAGATTATTATTATCATATTAATAGTTGAACACATGATGCCTTGTCTTCCGCTGTCTGGCCCGGAAGGTGTGGGATTATCTCCTCCAGTCTCTCAGTCCCATTACCTCGTGTTCGTTGTTCAAGACAAACACTTGTAACATAGACTCTTGATTGCAATTTTGGTCTCCGGACTCAGCAATACCTGATACAAATAGTTAGAACAAGGAACAAGGCACAAATAAAAGTACAATATAGATAAGAGAGGAGGGGGAGTGACGTTTTTGATTAGGGAGAACATTACGGCAGTACTTAGAGGGCATATATCCGAGGGTTCGCCCACTGAGTCTATATGGGTGGAACTGAAAAATAAGAAGGGAGAGATCACCTTGATAGGACTGTACTACAGGCCCCCAAATAGTCAGCGGGAAATTGGGGAGCAAATATGTAAGGAGATTACAGATAGCTGCAAGAAAAATAGGGTGGTAATAGTAGGGGACTTTAACTTTCCCAACATTGACTGGGACAGCCATAGCATTAGGAGCTTGGATGGAGGGAAATTTGTTGAGTGTATTCAGGAGGAATTTCTCATTCAGTATGTGGATGGCCCGACTAGAGAGGGGGCAAAACTTGACCTCGTCTTGGGAAATAAGGAAGGGCAAGTGACAGAAGTGTTAGTGAGGGATCACTTTGGGACAAGTGACCATAGCTCCATTAGTTTTAAGATAGCTATGGAGAATGATAGGTCTGGCCCAAGAGTTAAAATTCTTAATTGGGGCAAGGCCAATTTTGATGGTATCAGACAGGAACTTTCAGAGGTAGATTGGGGGAGACTGTTGGCAGGCAAAGGGACGGCTGGTAAATGGGAGGCTTTTAAAAATGTGTTAACCAGGGTTCAGGGTAAGCACATTCCCTTTAGAGTGAAGGGCAAGGCTGGTAGAAGTAGGGAACCCTGGATGACTCGAGATATTGAGACTCTGGTCAAAAAGAAGAAGGAGGCATATGACGTACATAAGCAACTGGGATCAAGTGGATCCCTTGAAGAGTATAAAGATTGTCGAAATAGAGTTAAGAGGGAAATCAGGAGGGCAAAAAGGGGACATGAAATTGCTTTGGCAAATAATGCAAAGGAGAATCCAAAGAGCTTCTACAGATACATAAAGGGAAAAAGAGTAACTAGGGACAGAGTAGGGCCTCTTAAGGATCAACAAGGACATCTATGTGCAGAACCACAAGAGTTGGGTGAGATCCTTAAAGAATATTTCTCATCGGTATTCACGGTGGAGAAAGGCATGGATGTGAGGAAACTAAGGGAAATAAATAGTGATGTCTTGAGAAGTGTGCATATTACAGAGGAGGAGGTGCTGGAAGTCTTAAAGCGCATCAAGTTAGATAAATCCCCGGGACCTGATGAAATGTAACCCAGGATGTTGTGGGAGGCTAGGGAGGAAATTGCGGGTCCCCTATCCGAGATATTTGAATCATCAGCAGCCACAGGTGAGGTGCCTGAAGATTGGAGAGTAGCGAAAGTTGTGCCCTTGTTTAAGAAGGGCAGCAGGGAAAAGCCTTGGAACTACAGACCGGTGAGCCTAACGTCTGTAGTAGGTAAGTTGCTAGAAGGTCTTCTGAGAGACAGGATCTACAAGCATTTAGAGAGGCAAGGACTGAATCGGGCCAGTCAGCATGGCTTTGTGCGTGGAAAATCATGTCTCACAAATTTGATTGAGTTTTTTGAGGGGGTGACCAAGAAGGTAGATGAGGGCAGTGCAGTAGACGTTGTCTACATGGACTTTAGCAAAGCCTTTGACAAGGTACCGCATGGTAAGTTGTTGCAGAATGTGAAAGCTCACGGGATCCAGGGTGAGGTTGCCAATTGGATTCAAAATTGGCTGGACGACAGAAGACAGAGGGTGGTTGTAGAGGGTTGTTTTTCAAACTGGAGGCCTGTGACCACTGGTGTGCCTCACGGATCGGTGCTGGGTCCACTGTTATTTGTGATTTATATTAATGATTTGGATGAGAATTTAGGAGGCATGGTTAGTATGTTTGCAGATGACACCAAGATTGGTAGCACAGTGGATAGTGAAGAAGGTTATCTAGGTTTGCAACGGGATCTTGATCAATTAGGCCAGTGGGACGACGAATGGCAGATGGAGTTCAATATAGATAAATGTGAGGTGATGCATTTTGGCAGATCGAATCAGGCCAGGACCTACACAGTTAATGGTATGGCGTTGGGGAGAGTTATAGAACAAAGAGTTCTAGGAGTACAGGTTCATAGCTCCTTGAAGGTGGAGTCGCAGGTGGACAGGGTGGTGAAGAAGGCATTCGGCATGCTTGGTTTCATTGGTCAGAACATTGAATACAGGAGTTGGGACGTCTTGTTGAAGTTGTACAAGACATTGGTACGGCCACACTTGGAATACTGTGTGCAGTTCTGGCCACCCTATTATAGAAAGGATATTATTAAACTAGAAAGAGTGCAGAAAAGATTTACTAGGATGTTACCGGGACTTGATGGTTTGAGTTATAAGGAGAGGCTGGATAGACTGGGACTTTTTTCCCTGGAGCGTAGGAGGCTTAGGGGTGATCTTATAGAGGTCTATAAAATAATGAGGGGCATAGATAAGGTAGATAGTCAACATCTTTTCCCAAAGGTAGGGGAGTCTAAAACTAGAGGGCATAGGTTTAAGGTGAGCAGGGAGAGATTCAGAAGGGTAATTTCTTCACTCAGAGGGTAGTGAGTGTCTGGAATGTGCTGCCAGAGGTAGTAGTAGAGGCGGGTACAATTGTGTCTTTTAAAAAGCATTTAGATAGTTACATGGGTAAGATGGGTATAGAGGGTTATGGGCCAAATGCGGGCAACTGGGACTAGCTTAATGGTAAAAACTGGGCGGCATGGACTGGTTGGGCCGAAGGGCCTGTTTCCATGCTGTAAACTTTTATGATTCTATGATTCTATATTGGCCCTTCGGCCCTCAAGCCTGTGCTGAACTTGCTGCCCATCTGACCTATAATCTTCTGCGCTTCCTGTGGTCCGTATCCCTGTATTCCCATTCTGTTCATGTGTTACTCATGTAATTCAGGTTCTATACAACTGCAGTAACTAATTCATTAAAAGGGCAGAGGAGTCAGTAAACCTGAGAGCAGGGATTAGAATTTAACATTTATTTACAGTGAAAAACCAGCGCAGGACCATATAGTTAATTGTAACTTAATCTGATAATAATTTAAGTGATTATTTTGAATGAATTAACTAGTGCATAAATGTCACTCAGAGGGTGCAGTGCTCTAACTGTGAGATGTGGGAGAACCGTGACGCTTCCAGTGTTCCGGTCAACTGCGTCTGCAGCAGGTGTAGCCAATGGCAGCTCCACACAGACCGCGTGGTTCGGTTCGAGCAGCAATTGGATGCACTGAGGAGCATACAGGTGGCGGAAAGCATCATAGGTAGACGTTCTGGAGGCGTGGTCACACCTAAGGTGCAGGCAGATAGTTCGGTGGATGACTGCTGGAACGGGCAGGCAGTCAGCGCTGGAATCCCCTGTGGCTGTCCCCCTCTCTAATAGGTATACTGTGTTGGATACAGTTGGGGGATAGCCTCTCAGGGGAAAACAACAGCAGCCAGAACAGTGGCACCACAGCTGGCTCTGTGGGGAGCAGGGGAGGGTAAAGTGCAGGAAAGCGATAGTTACAGGGACTCTATAGAAAGGGGCACAGATCGGCGCTTCTGTGGACAGGAAAGAGACTCCAGGTTGGTATGTTGTCTGCCTGGTGCCAGGGTCAAGGTTGTCTCTGAACGAACACAGGACGTCCTGAAGAGGGAGGGTGAACAGCCAGAGGTCTTAGTTCACATCGGTACTAACGACATCGGCAGGAAGAGCGATGAGGCCCTGCAGAAGGAGTTCAGGAAGTTAGACAGTAAGCTAAAAAGCAGGACCTCTCGGGTTGGAATCTCAGGATTACTCCCTGTGCCACGTGAGAGTGAGGCTAGAAACAAGAGGATAGTACAGCTAAACTCGTGGCTAAACTGGTGGTGTAGGAGGGAGGGTTTCAGATTTCTGGGCCATTGGGCGATATTCCGGGAAATGTGGGACCTGGACAAGAAGGGCGGGCAGCTTCTAAACTGGAGGGACATCACTATCCTCGCTGGGAGGCTTGTTAGTGTCACCCGGGAGAATTGAAACTAATATGAAAGGGAGTGGGAACCAGAGAGGTAGCTCAGCAGGTGTAATAACTGAAGGGGAAACGGAGAACACAAATACCTGAACAACATCACCCTCAGGCAGAGCAAAAAAGGTGCCGAGGGTGAGAAGGGAGGTGCTCAATGCAGCATTGAGGGTGGTGGACCTAAATGTGCGCAGTGTACGGAACAAGGTAAATTTGCATGTTGCGCACATTGAAATTGGCTGGTACGATGTTGTTGGAATCACAGAGACGTGGCTGCAAAGTGATCAGGGCTGGGATCAAAATGTGCGTGTTCTATCGAAAGGACAGGCAGATGGGTAAAGGAGGCGGGGCTCTATTGTTAGTAAGGAATGAAGTTAAATCGATAGCGAGGAGCGATATAGGATCAGAAGGTATAGATTTTCTGTGGACAGAGTTGAGGAATGGAGTCGATAAAAAGACCCTGATGGGAATTATTTGCAGGGCCCCGAGCAGTAGTCAGGATGTGAAGCAGAAATTAAATCAGGGGATCGAAAAGGCATGTAAAAAAGGCAATATTACAAGAATCATGGGGGACTTCAATATGCAGGTGGACTGGGAAAATCAGGTTGGTCGTGGATCCCAAGAAAAGGAATTTGTGGAATGTCTAAGAGATGTTTTTTTTTGCAGCTTGTGACAGAGCCGACTTGTGAACAGGCAACTCTGGATTTGGTGATGTGTAATGAAGCAGACTTGATTAGTGAACATAAGGTGAAGGAACCCGAAGGGCGCAGTGACCACAATATGATATAACTTACCCTGCAGTTTGAGAGGGAGAAGCTGGAGTCAGATGTAACAGTATTACAATTAAATAGGGGTAACTACAAAGGCATGGGAGGAGCTGGCCAGAGTTGATTGGAAAAGGAGACGAGCAGGGAAGACAGTGGAACACCAATGGCAGCAGTTTTGGGGGTTATTCGGGAGGAACAACAGAATTTCATCCCAAGGAGGAGGAAACATGCCAAGGGGAGGACAAGGAGTCCATGGCTGATGAGGGAAGTCAAGGAGAGCAGTAATGCAAAATAAAAAACATACAATGTGGCGCGGAATAGTGGGATGCCAGAAAATCGGGAAGCCTTTAATAGCGAGCAGAGGAAAACTGAAACAGCAATAAAGGAGGAGCAGATGAAATTTGAGGACAAGCTAGCTAGTAATGTAAAAGAAGATAGGGAGATGTTCTTTTCAATATATAAAAGGCAAGAGAGAGACAAAAAAAGACATTGGACCACTGGAAAATGTGACTGGAGAAGTAACAATAGGTAACAAAGAAATGGCAGACGAACTGTATAGTTACTTTGCATCAGTCTTCACGGTGGAAGACACCAGTGGGATGCCAGAGCTCCAGGAGAGCCAGGGGGCAGAGGGGAGGGCCGTGGCCATCACTAAGGAGAAGGTTCTGCGGAAACTGAAAGGTCTGAAGGTGGATGAGTGACCTGGACGGATGGACTACATCCCAGGGTTCTAAAAGAGATAGCTGAGGAGATTGTGGAGGGAGTGGTGGTGATCTTTCAGGAATCACTGGAGGCAGAAAGGGTCCCAGAGGACTGGAAAGTGGCTAATGTAGCACCGCTGGTTAAGAAGGGAGGGAGGCAGAAGACGGGAAATTATCGGCCGGTTAGCCTGACTTCGGTCATTGGTAAGATTTTAGATCCATTATTAAAGATGAGATTGCGGAGTACTTGGAAGTGCAGGATAAACTCGGACTGAGTCAGCACAGATTCGTCAAGGGGAGGTCATGCCTGACAAATCTGTTAGAGTTCTTTGAGGAAATAACAAGGAAGTTAGACAAGGGAGAACCAGTGGATGCGATTTATGTAGATTTCCAGAGGGCCTTTGACACAGTGCTGCATTCCAGTCTGTTCAATTGGTTAAGAGCCCATGGTGTTCAGGGCAAGATCCTGGGATGGAAAAAGAATTGGCTGACTGGCAGAGGCAGAGAGTGGGGATAAAGGGGTCTTTTTCAGGATGGCAGCCGTGTCTAGTGGTGTGCCTCAGGGGTCTGTGCTGGGACCACAACTTTCCACAATATACATTAATGATCTGGAAGAAGGAACTGAAGGCACTGTTGCTGAGTTTGCAGATGACACAAAGATCTGGACAGGTGGTATTGAGGAAGCGGTGGGGGGAGGGAGGGGGGGGGGCTGCAGAAGGACTCAGAGGCTGGGAGATTGTACAAACAAGTGGAAGATGGAATACAATGTGGAAAAGTGTGAGGTAATGCGCTTTGGAAGGAGGAATGGAGGAATTGACTATTCTCTAAAAGTGGAAATGCTTCGGAAATGAGAAGCACAAAGGGACTTGGGAGGCCTTGTTCACGATTATCTTACGGTTAACGGGCAGGTTCAGTCGGCAGTTAGGAAGGCAATTGCAATGTTAGCATTCACGTCGAGAGGGCGCGAGTACAAGAGCAGGGATGTATTTCTGAGGCTGTATAAGTCTCTGGTCAGACCCATTTGGAGTATTGTGAGCAGTTCTGGGCCCCGTATCTGAAGAAGGACATGCTTCCCTTGGAAAGGGTCCAGAGGAGGTTCACTGGAACGATCCAGGAATGAAGAGCTTGTCGTATGAGGAATGGTTGAGGACTCTGGGTCTGCACTCGTTGGAGTTAAGAAGGATGAGGGGTATCTTATTGAAACTTCCAGGATACTGTGAGGCCTGGACAGAGTGGATGTGGAGAGGATGTTTCCACTTGTATGAAAAACTAGAAGCAGAGGACACTGTCTCAGACTAAAGGCACGATCCTTTAAAACAGAGATGTGGAGGAATTTATTCAGCCAGACGGTACTGAATCTGTGGAACTCTCTGTCACAGAGGCTGTGGAGGCCAAATCACTGAGTGTCTTTAAGACAGAGACAGATAGGTTCTTGGTTAATGAGGAGATCAGGGGTTATGGGGAGAAGGTGAGAAGGTAGGAGAATGAGGATGAGAAACATATCAGCCATGATTGACTGGCGGATCAGGCTCGCTGGGCCTAGTGACCAAGTTCAGCTCCTGTGTCTTATGGTCTTACGGCCGTAAATGTCCAACTCGGTTTGAAATATGGCTTTGGGTGTCAGCCTCCATTATTCTTACAGAAAATGAGGTAATGAAAGGACCTGAGGAAGAAGCGGGAAATGACATTGAGGCAGAAGCTGAGCAGTGATTAAATTGAATGGTGGAGGAGGTGTGAGTGACCGTGTCGTCTCCCCATGTTGCCATTTGTTATCAACTCCGGCTCTGCATTACTCCTGATGAATGTAGCTGCATGATCATATACTTCAGTTACATCTTTCCCACAGATATTTATATTGTTCATGGAAACAGTTCATTTACATCCAGATTATCCAAAACGTTATCATCTTAAATGTGTGGAACGAATCTCACATCATCGTCTTTTATTCCCAATAACCCAGCCCCAGCCAATCCAATCATCCCGAAGGGAAAACTGCTTCTAAACGATTCACACAGCGAGTGGTTCTGATCTGGTCTGCACGGCCTGGGACACTGGTGCCGGCAGATACAACAATGGTTTCACAGGGAATGGTAGGAGTGACAGAAATCAAATGTACGTCTCCAGGGAAAGGGCGGTGCAGTGGGATTGAATCATCTGCTCATCTACAGAGCCGCTGAGGTCAAACGGAATGAAATGAAACGGAATGAAATGAAATGAAAATCGCTTATTGTCACAAGTCGGCTTCAAATGAAGTTACAGCGAAAAGCCCCTAGTCGCCACATTCCGGCGCCTGTTCGGGGAGGCTGGTACAGGAATTGAACCGTGCTGCTGGCCTGCCTTGGTCTGCTTTAAAAGCCAGCGATTTATCCCAGTGTGCTAAACTAGCCCCAGGAATGAATGTCCTCCTTCGGGACTTCACGCATTTTAAAGGCTTTGGATGTGGTCTGGCTGTGAGATGATGGGACCAACACCTGCAGGTTCCCTCCAAGTTCCCCAGCACCGCGAGTATTCTCACTGTAATCCTTTCTATTCACTGTGTCCATGTTTGAACCCAGCGTCCGCTTTAGCTCACTGCTTACTTCACAGCATCAACTTCATTGTAAGTTCCAATCTGTCTGACCCTGGGCGCTGCCTGTGCTTTAATATTGAAAACATCTGTGTTGCTCCCAATAAAAGCAGACGCACATTTAATCATTCGAGGGAGGTCTATCTTTTTTCAGGTTGCTTTACAATTATTTTTAAAAGCGGCTGTGCCACGTGTTTGCTTTCTGGCCTCTGACTGGGGAAAGACAAGTTCTATTCCAGCTCTGCACAATAACTGACCTATCACACTCTGTCAGTTATTCACAACCTAAATGGTGCAATACTGCATGGAGGACATTTACTTCATCCAGGATCTGATTTTATAATTTAGGAACAAGTTTGTTTACTCAGCAAATGTATTAATCGGGATTGTGTTTCCCCCTGATACCCAGTTCCACATATCTTTACGATAGTGACATTTAAGGGGCATCTTGACAAATACATGAATAGGATGGGAATAGAGGGATACGTACCCCGTAAGTGTAGAAGATTGTAGTTTAGTCGGGCAACATGGTCGGCACGGGCTTGGAGGGCCGAAGGGCCTGTTCCTGTGCTGTACATTTCTTTGTTCTTTGTTCTTTGTATCTCCAAGAGCACTCCCTCACACTCCAGCTCTCCCTTGCACTCTCTCCCTCCCTCACCCTCACTCTCTCACACTATCCCTCTCTCACACTCTCTCCCTCGCTCACACTCTCTCCCTCTCAACAATCCCTCCCACGCTCACACTCTCTTTCTCTCCCACACTGTCACAAAGAACAACAAAGAACAAAGAAATGTACAGCACAGGAACAGGCCCTTCGGCCCTCCAAGCCCGCGCCGACCATACTGCCCGACTAAACTACAATCTTCTACACTTCCTGGGTCCGTATCCTTCTATTCCCATCCTATTCATATATTTGTCAAGATGCCCCTTAAATGTCCCTATCGTCCCTGCCTCCACTACCTCCTCCGGTAGTGAGTTCCAGGCACCCACTACCCTCTGCGTAAAAAACTTGCCTCGTACATCTACTCTAAACTTTGCCCCTCTCACCTTAAACCTATGCCCCCTAGTAATTGACCCCTCTACCCTGGGGAAAAGCCTCTGACTATCCACTCTGTCTATGCCCCTCATAATTTTGTAGACCTCTATCAGGTCGCCCCTCAACCTCCTTCGTTCCAGAGAGAACAAACCGAGTTTATTCAATCGCTCCTCATAGCTTATGCCCTCCATACCAGGCAACATTCTGGTAAATCTCTTCTGCACCCTCTCTAAAGCCTCCACATCCTTCTGGTAGTGTGGCGACCAGAATTGAACACTATACTCCAAGTGTGGCCTAACTAAGGTTCTATACAGCTGCAACATGACTTGCCAATTCTTATACTCAATGCCCCGTCCAATGAAGGCAAGCATGCCGTATGCCTTCTTGACTACCTTCTCCACCTGTGTTGCCCCTTTCAATGACCTGTGGACCTGTACTCCTAGATCTCTTTGACTTTCAATACTCTTGAGGGTTCTACCATTCACTGTATATTCCCTACCTGCATTAGCCCTTCCAAAATGCATTACCTCACATTTGTCCGGATTAAACTCCATCTGCCATCTCTCCGCCCAAGTCTCCAGACAACCTAAATCCTGCTGTATCCTCAGACAGTCCTCATCGCTATCCGCAATTCCACCAACCTTTGTGTCGTCTGCAAACTTACTAATCAGACCAGTTACATTTTCCTCCAAATCATTTATATATACTACAAACAGCAAAGGTCCCAGCACTGATCCCTGTGGAACACCACTGGTCACAGCCCTCCAATTAGAAAAGCATCCCTCCATTGCTACCCTCTGCCTTCTATGGCCTAGCCAGTTCTGAATCCACCTTGCCAGCTCACCCCTGATCCCGTGTGACTTCACCTTTTGTACTAGTCTACCATGAGGGACCTTGTCAAAGGCCTTACTGAAGTCCATGTAGACAACATCCACTGCCCTACCTGCATCAATCATCTTAGTGACCTCCTCGAAAAACTCTATCAAGTTAGTGAGACACGACCTCCCCTTCACAAAACCGTGCTGCCTCTCACTAATACGTCCATTTGCTTCCAAATGGGAGTAGATCCTGTCTCGAAGAATTCTCTCCAGTAATTTCCCTACCACTGAAGTAAGGCTCACCGGCCTGTAGTTCCCGGGATTATCCTTGCGACCCTTCTTAAACAGAGGAACAACATTGGCTATTCTCCAGTCCTCCGGGACATCCCCTGAAGACAGCGAGGATCCAAAGATTTCTGTCAAGGCCTCAGCAATTTCCTCTCCAGCCTCCTTCAGTATTCTGGGGTAGATCCCATCAGGCCCTGGGGACTTATCTACCTTAATATTTTTTAAGACACCCAACACCTCGTCTTTTTGGATCACAATGTGACCCAGGCTATCTACACCCCCTTCTCCATACTCAACATCTACCAATTCCTTCTCTTTGGTGAATACTGATGCAAAGTATTCATTTAGTACCTCGCCCATTTCCTCTGGCTCCACACATAGATTCCCTTGCCTATCTTTCAGTGGGCCAACCCTTTCCCTGGCTACCCTCTTGCTTTTTATGTAAGTGTAAAAAGCCTTGGGATTTTCCTTAACCCTATTTGCCAATGACTTTTCATGACCCCTTCTAGCCCTCCTGACTCCTTGCTTAAGTTCCTTCCTACTTTCCTTATATGCCACACATGCTTCGTCTGTTCCCAGCCTTTTAGCCCTGACAAATGCCTCCTTTTTCTTTTTGACGAGGCCTACAATATCACTCGTCATCCAAGGTTCCCGAAAATTGCCGTATTTATCTTTCTTCCTCACAGGAACATGCCTGTCCTGTATTCCCTTCAACTGACACTTGAAAGCCTCCCACATGTCAGATGTTGATTTGCCCTCAAACATCCGCCCCCAATCTATGTTCTTCAGTTCCCGCCTAATATTGTCATAATTAGCCTTCCCCCAATTTAGCACATTCATCCTCGGACCACTCTTATCCTTGTCCACCAGTACTTTAAAACTTACTGAATTGTGGTCACTGTTACCGAAATGCTCCCCTACTGAAACATCTACCACCTGGCCGGGCTCATTCCCCAATACCAGGTCCAGTACCGCCCCTTCCCTAGTTGGACTGTTTACATATTGTTTTAAGAAGCCCTCCTGGATGCTCCTTACAAACTCTGCCCCGTCTAAGCCCCTGGCACTAAGTGAGTCCCAGTCAATATTGGGGAAGTTGAAGTCTCCCATCACCACAACCCTGTTGTTTTTACTCTTTTCCAAAATCTGTCTACCTATCTGCTCCTCTATCTCCCGCTGGCTGTTGGGAGGCCTGTAGTATACCCCCAACATTGTGACTGCACCCTTCTTATTCCTGATCTCTACCCATATAGCCTCACTGCCCTCTGAGGTGTCCTCTCGCAGTATAGCTGTGATATTCTCCCGAACAAGTAGCGCAACTCCGCCTCCCCTTTTACATCCCCCTCTATCCCGCCTGAAACATCTAAATCCTGGAACGTTTAGCTGCCAATCCTGCCCTTCCCTCAACCAGGTCTCTGTAATGGCAATAACATCATAGTTCCAAGTAGTAATCCAAGCTCTAAGTTCATCTGCCTTACCCGTAATGCTCCTTGCATTAAAACATATGCACTTCAGGCCACCAGACCCGCTGTGTTCAGCAACTTTTCCCCGTCTGCTCTGCCTCAGAGCCACACTGTCCCTATTCCCTAGTTCTCCCTCAATGCTCTCACCTTCTGACCTATTGCTCCCGTACCCACCCCCCTGCCATACTAGTTTAAACCCTCCCGTGTGACACTAGCAAACCTCGCGGCCAGGATATTTATGCCTCTCCGGTTTAGATGCAACCCGTCCATCTTATACAGGTCACACCTGCCCCGGAAGAGCTCCCAGTGGTCCAGAAAACGGAAACCCTCCCTCCTACACCAGCTGTTTAGCCACGTGTTTGTCTGCTCTATCTTCCTATTTCTAGCCTCACTGGCACGTGGCACAGGGAGTAATCCCGAGATTACAACCCTCGAGGTCCTGTCCTTTAACTTTCTGCCTAGCTCCCTGAACTCCTGCTGCAGGACCTCATGCCCCTTCCTGCCTATGTCGTTAGTACCAATATGTACAACGACCTCTGCCTGTTTGCCCTCCCCCTTCAGAATTCCCTCTACCCGTTCGGAGACATCCTGGACCCTGGCACCAGGGAGGCAACATACCATCCTGGAGTCTCTTTCACGTCCACAGAAGCGCCTATCTGTGCCCCTGACTATAGAGTCCCCTATTACTATTACTCTTCTGCGCTTTGACCCTCCCTTCTGAACACCAGAGCCAGCCGTGGTGCCACTGCTCTGGCTGCTGCTGTTTTCCCCTGATAGGCTATCCCCCCCGACAGTATCCAAAGGGGTATATCTGTTCGAGAGGGGGACAACCACAGGGGATTCCTGCACTGACTGCCTGCCCTTTCTGGTGGTCACCCATTTCTCTGCCTGCACCTTGGGTGTGACCACATTTACATAACTGCGATCTATGACGCTTTCCGCCACCTGCATGCTCCTAAGTGCATCCAATTGCTGCTCCAACCGAACCATGCGGTCTGTGAGGAGCTCCAGTTGGGTGCACTTTCTGCAGATGAAGCCTCCCGGGACGCTGGAAGCCTCCCGGACCTGCCACATCTCACAGTCAGAGCACAGCACCCCTCTAACTGACATTGCGTCAATTAATTAAAATTAAAATTTGTCTCTTTTTTTTTTTTATAAATACTTTTTTTTTTTAAATTGCAAAGTTACTGTCAACTATCTGTTTCCTAGCACTAAATTTCTAATAGAAATGCGATAGCTAACTATAATACTCTCCGATCTCTGGCTTAGATATCCTCTAAATTATAATTAAGTTATTATGTTTAATTAGTTCCCAAATACTCAAATATTTTTTAAATTTAGGTTAGAATCCCAACCAGCTCTCACACTCTCCCACTCTCACACTCTCCCACACTGTCTCCCTCTCTCACACTGTCTCCTTCTCTCACACTCTCTCCCTCTCTCACACTGTCTCCCTCTCTCACACTCTCTCCTCTCCCACACTGTCACCCACTCTCACACTCTCTCCCTCGCTCACACTCTCTCCCTCTCAACAATCCCTCCCTCTCTCACACTCTCTCCCTCTCCCACACTGTCTCCCACTCTCACACTCTCTCCCTCTCTAACACTCTCTCCCTCTCAACAATCCCTCCCACTCTCACACTCTCTCCCTCTCCCACACTGTCACCCACTCTCACAGTCTCTCCCTCTCTCACACTCCCTCCCTCGCTCACACTCTCTCCCTCTCTCAAACTCTCTCCCTCTCCCACACTCCCTCCCTCTCTCACACTCTCTCCCTCTCTCACACTCTCTCCCTCTCCCACACTGTCTCCCTCTCTCACTCTCTCTCTCTCTCTCTCACACACTCCCTTCCTCTCTCACAGTGTCTCACTCTCTCCCTCTCTCACACTCTCTCCCTCTCCCACACTGTCACCCACTCTCACACTCTCTCCCTTTCCCACACTGCCTCCCACTCTCACACTCTCTCCCTCTCCCACGCTGCCTCCCACTCTCACACTCTCTCCCTCTACCACACTGCCTCCCACTCTCACACTCTCTCCCTCTCCCACACTGTCACCCACTCTCACACTCTCTCCCTCTCCCACACTGTCACCCACTCTCACACTCTCTCCCTCTCTCCCACTCTCTCCCTCTCCCACGCTGCCTCCCACTCTCACACTCTCTCCCTCTCCCACACTGTCTCCCACTCTCACACTCTCTCCCTCTCCCACACTGTCACCCACTCTCACACTCTCTCCCTTTCCCACACTGCCTCCCACTCTCACACTCTCTCCCTCTCCCACGCTGCCTCCCACTCTCACACTCTCTCCCTCTACCACACTGCCTCCCACTCTCACACTCTCTCCCTCTCCCACACTGTCACCCACTCTCACACTCTCTCCCTCTCCCACACTATCACCCACTCTCACACTCTCTCCCTCTCTCCCACTCTCTCCCTCTCCCACGCTGCCTCCCACTCTCACACTCTCTCCCTCTCCCACACTGTCTCCCACTCTCACACTGTCTCCCTCTCTCACAATGTCTCCCACTCTCACACTGTCTCCCTCTCTCACACTGTCTCCCTCTCCCACACTGCCTCCCTCTCTCACACTGTCACCCAGTCTCACACTCTCTCCCTCTCTCACTCTCTCACTCTCTCTCTCTCTCACACACACTCCCTTCCTCTCTCACAATGTCTCACTCTCTTCCTCTCTCACACTCTCTCCCTCTCCCACACTGTCACCCACTCTCACACTGTCTCCCTCTCTCACACTCTCTCCCTCTCTCACACTCTCTCCCTCTCTCACACTCTCTCCCTCTCTCACACTCTCTCCCTCTCTCACACTCTCTCCCTCTCTCACACTCTCTCCCTCTCTCACACTGTCTCCTTCTCTCACACTGTCTCCCTCTCCCACACTGTCTCCCTCTCCCACACTGTCACCCACTCTCACACTGTCTCCCTCTCCCACACTGTCACCCACTCTCACACTGTCTTCCTCTCCCACACTGCCTCCCACTCTCACACTCTCTCCCTCTCCCACACTGCCTCCCACTCTCACACTCTCTCCCTCTCCCACACTGCCTCCCACTCTCACACTCTCTCCCTCTCCCACACTGCCTCCCACTCTCACACTCTCTCCCTCTCCCACACTGCCTCCCACTCTCTCCCTCTCCCTCTCCCACACTGTCTCCCTCTCTCACTCTCTCTCTCTCTCTCTCTCACACACTCCCTTCCTCTCTCACAGTGTCTCACTCTCTCCCTCTCTCACACTCTCTCCCTCTCCCACACTCTCTCCCTCTCCCACACTGTCACCCACTCTCACACTGTCTCCCACTCTCATACTGTCTCCCTCTCTCACACTCTCTCCCTCTCTCACACTGTCTCCCTCTCTCACACTGTCTCCCTCTCTCACACTCTCTCCCTCTCCCACACTGTCACCCCCTCTCACACTGTCTCCCTCTCCCACACTGTCACCCACTCTCACACTCTCTCCGTCTCCCACACTGTCACCCAATCTCACACTGTCTCCCTCTCTCACACTCTCTCCCTCTCCCACACTGTCACCCACTCTCACACTCTCTCCCTCTCCCACACTGTCTCCCACTCTCACACTATCTCCCTCTCCCACACTGCCTCCCACTCTCACACTCTCTCCCTCTCCCACACTGTCACCCACTCTCACACTCTCTCCCACTCTCACACTGTCTCCCTCTCTCACTCTCTCTCCCTCTCCCACACTGTCAACCACTCTCACACTCTCTCCCTCTCCCACACTGTCACCCACTCTCACACTGTCACCCACTCTCACACTGTCTTCCTCTCCCACACTGTCACCCACTCTCACACTCTCTCCCTCCCCCACACTGTCACCCACTCTCACACTCTCTCCCTCTCCCACACTGCCTCCCACTCTCACACTCTCTCCCTCTCCCACACTGCCTCCCACTCTCACACTGTCTCCCTCTCTCACAATCTCTCTCTCTCCCAGACTGTCTCCCTCTCTCACACTCTCTCCCTCTCTCACACTGTCTCCCTCTCTGACACTGTCTCCCTCTCCCACACAGTCTCCCTCTCTCACACTCTCGCCCTCTCCCACACAGTCACCCACTCTCACACTCTCTCCCTCTCCCACACAGTCACCCACTCTCACACTCTATCCCTCTCCCACACTGTCACCCACTCTCACACTCTCTCCCTCTCTCACAGTCTCTCCCTCTCCCACACTGTCACCCTCTGTCACACTCTCTCCCTCTCCCACACTGTCACCCACTCTCACACTCTCTCCCTCTCCCACACTGCCACCCACTCTCACACTGTCTCCCTCTCTGACACTCTCTCCCTCTCCCACACTGTCTCCCTCTCTCACACTGTCCCCCTCTCACACTCTCTCCCTCCCCCACACTACCTCCCACTCTCAGTCTCTCCCTCTCTCACACTCTCTCCCTCTCCCACACTGTCTCCCTCTCTCACACTGTCTCCCTCTCTGACACTCTCTCCCTCTCCCACACTGTCTCCCTCTCTCACACTCTGTCCCCCTCGCACAATCTCTCCCTCTCCCACACTACCTACCACTCTCAAAGTCTCTCCCTCTCTCACACTCTCTCCCTCTCCCACACTGTCTCCCTCTCTCACACTCTCTCCCTCGCTCACACTCTCTCCCTCTCAACAATCCCTCACACTCTCTCCCTCTCCCACACTACCTACCACTCTCACAGTCTCTCCCTCTCTCACACTCTCTCCCTCTCCCACACTGTCTCCCTCTCTCACACTCTCTCCCTCGCTCACACTCTCTCCCTCTCAACAATCCCTCACACTCTCTCCCTCTCCCACACTGCCTCCCACTCTCACACTCTCTCCCTCTCTCACAGTCTCTCCCTCTCTCACACTGTCTCCCTCTCTGACACTTTCTCCCTCTATTACATTCTTTCCCCCTCTCACACTCCCTCCCTCTCTCACAGTATCTCACTCTCTCCCTCTCTCACACTCTCTCCCTCCCTCACACTCTCTCCCTCTCTCCCACTCTCTCCCTCTTCCACACTGTCTCCCTCTCTCACACTCTCTCCCTCTCTCACACTCTCTCCCTCTCTCCCTCTCTCACACTCTCTCCCTCTCCCACACTGTCTCCCTCTCTGACACTCTCTCCCTCTCTCAAACTGTCTCCCTCTCTGACACTCTCTCCCTCTATCACATTCTGCCCCCCTCTCACACTCCCTCCCTCTCTCGCAGTGCCTCACTCTCTCACACTCTCTCACTCTCTCACCCTCCCTCTCTCACCCTCCCTCTCTCACACTTTCTCCCTCTCTCACACTCTCTCCCCCTCTCCCCTTTCGCATTCTCTCTTTTGTACTCCCTCCCTCTCGAGCACTCTCACCCTCTCTCACACTCTCCCCCTCACTTTCTCTCCCTCTGACACATTCTCTACCTCAGTCACCCTCCCTATCTCCCACTGTCTCCCACTTTGTCTCCTGTCAGACTCTCTCCCTCTCTCACACTCTCTCCCTGTCTAACACAATCTACCTGTCTCACTCACTCTCCCTTCCTCACACTCTCTCCCTCTCTCACCCTCCATCTCTCACAATCCCTCCATCTCTCACACTCCCTCTCTCAAATTCCTGCCTCTCACATACTTTCTTCTTCATAGATACTCACTCCCACTCTCCCACTCTCTCTAGCAGATTTCCCTTGTCTCACACTTACCCCTCTCTCACATTATGTCCCTCTCTCTCACTCTCCCCCTCTCTCTCTCTCTGCATCATGCCTCCCTCCCTCTCTCACATATCCGTTAGACACTTTCACACTCTGTCCCGCTCTCTCTCCATCCCTATATCTCTCTCCCTCCATGCCTCCCTCCCTCTCACAAAACTCCCTCAATGACACTTTCTCTCACACTCTTTCTCTCTCTCACACTTTGTCCCTCTCTCACACTTTCTCTCACTCTCTATCCCTCTCTCACAATTTCTCTAACACTCTTTCCCTCTCTCACACTTTCTCTCACTCTCTATCCCTCTCTCACACTTTCTCTCACACACTTTCCCTCTCTCACACTTTCTCTCACTCTCTTTCCCTCTCTCACAGTTTTTCTCACTCTCTTTCCCTCTCTCACAATTTCTCTCACTCTCTTTCTCTCTCTCACAATTTCTCTCACAATCTCTCCCTCTCTCACACTTTCCCTCTCTCACACTTTTTCTCACTCTCATTCCCTCTCTCACAATTTCTCTCACTCTCTTTCCCTCTCTCACAATTTCTCTCACACTCTTTCTCTCTCTCACACGTTCTCTCACATTCTTTCCCTCTCTCACACTTTTTCTCACTCTCTTTCCCTCTCTCACAATGTCTCTGACTCTATTTCACTCTCTCACACTTTGTCTTAAACTCTTTCCCTCTCTCACACTTTCTCTCATACTCTTTCCCTCTCTCACACTTTCCGTCTCTCACACTTTCTCTCACACTTTCCCTCTCTCACACTTTCTCTCACACTCTTTCCCTCTCTCACACTTTCTCTCACACTCTTTCCCTCTATCACACTTTCTCTCACACTCTTTCCCTCTCTCACACTTTCTCTCACACTCTTTCCCTCTATCACACTTTCTCTCACTCTCTTTCCCTCTCTCACACTTTCTCTCACACTCTTTCCCTCTATCACACTTTCTCTCACTCTCTTTCCCTCTCTCACACTTTCCCTCACTATCGTTCCCTCCCCCGCTCCCTCAGTCACTCAGTCGCTCTCTCCTGTACTTATGTCTAAGATTATGTGAGTATTTAATACACCATCCTTCTCACCCAAACTGCCTCCGTCAGCCACTCACCCTCTCCACTCTCTGCTTCCCTTTCTCTCAGACAATCCACCTCTTTCTCCCGTTTTATCCTTTATTTCTCCACCCTCTTTCTCTCCCAATATCTCTCCTCACACCCTCTTTCTCTCTCACCCTGTCTTCTATCAGCACATCTCACACACCAGTTCTCTCTTCCTCCACATCTCACCCCGCCTCTCTCCCAGTTGAAGGGTGTATCAGATGGAGGCCGGTGTCAGTTAGAGACGGGGTACTAGTTTTCACTGCTGACTATGTTTTAATGCTGCTCTCTGAGGTGATGAGTTTGTTGCTGCTGCAGCCTCTGAGTTTTCTGAGGTTCCAATGATGCTAAATATTTTCTTAGTTTGAGGGGCTGAATCAGATTTAGATTTGGGATCACATACTTTGCGCTTTAAATAGTTCCAGATTTTGGAGACATTGAAATGTTCTACTTATGCTCAAACAGAAACTACTGAAATAAAATAAAGGAATGGTCACAGTTACAGAGACAGCTACATCCCAGAGTGCAGTGGAACCACACAGAGAAACACACTGACAATTGGAACTGAATCACTGAATGGTCACAGTTACAGAGGCAGCTACACCCCAGAGTGCAGTGGAACCACCCAGAGAAACACACTGACAATTGGAACTCAATCATTGAATGGTCACAGTCATAGAGACAGCTACGCCCCAGAGTGCAGTGGACCCACCCAGAGAAACACACTGACAATTGGAACTGAATCACTGAGTGGTCCCAGTTACAGAGGCAGCTACATCCCAGAGTGCAGTAGAACCACCCAGAGAAACACACTGACAATTGGAACGGAATCACTGAATGGTCACAGTTACAGAGGCAGCTACAGCCGAGAGTGCAGTGGACCCACCCAGAGAAACACACTGACAATTGGAACTGAATCACTGAATGGTCACAGTTACAGAGGCAGCTACACCCTAGAGTGCAGTGTAACCACCCAGAGAAACACACTGACAATTGGAACGGAATCACTGAATGGTCACCGTCACAGAGACAACTACACTCCAGAGTGCAGTGGAACCACACAGAGAAACACACTGACAATTGGAACTGAATCACTGAATGGTCACAGTTACAGAGACAGCTACACCCCAGGGTGCAGTGGAACCACCCAGAGAAACACACTGACAATTGGAACTGAATCATTGAATGGTCACAGTTATAGAGACAGCTACACCCCAGGGTGCAGTGGAACCACCCTGAGAAAAACACTGACAATTGGAACTGAATCACTGAATGGTCACCGTCACAGAGACAACTACACCCCAGAGTGCAGTGGAACCACCCAGAGAAACAGACTGAAAATTGGAACTGAATCACTGAATGGTCACAGTTACAGAGGCAGCTACATCCCAGAGAGCAGTGGAACCACCCAGAGAAACACACTGACAATTGGAACTGAATCTCTGAATGGTCACAGTTAGAGAGACAGCTACAACCCAGAGTGCATTGGAACCACCCAGAGAAACACACTGACAATTGGAACTGAATCACTGAATGGTCACAGTTACAGAGGCAGCTACACCCCAAAGTGCAGTGGACCCACCCAGAGAAACACACTGACAATTGGAACTGAATCACTGAATGGTCACAGTGGAGTGAGGGATATCACTGAAACAATCTGAGATGTAGAGATGGGACTGATGTTGTCTGAGTGGACAGCATCCTTTCTGTTAATGTTAGTTGAACAATGTGATCAACACCGTCCGGTGTTTGCAAAGAGGTCACTCACTCAGAAAAATAATATTTTCTTTCACTGAACACAATATCGTAATCTGTTTGTTCACATCTTGAAAAATAAGTTAAACGATGTCACAACCTCAATTTCCCTTGTGTGGTTCCACAGGGTATTAATTAAAAGCTTGGAGAATATATAACCTCAGAGTTTTAGACAGAGAGATTGCCAATCGCAGGAAGGGACACATCACTTCACACTGAAAATGCATCGTCCAATTGATATGGTTGAGAAAGTATTCTACCCAATCCTGGCTATTGTTGGTGTTCCTGGTAAGTGACTGTCACCATTGAAGTTGTGTTAATCTGTGTGTGAGCGGCTCTCTGATTTTAAACTGGGACTGAAAATATCTGATCCTGATCTCGTGCTCACTGTGAAATAGACACCTGGTCAACGATATAATTGTCAAATGTATTCAAGCATGTCAATGGTTTGAATCCCTTTCATCAACTCACAATAAACCTCTGTTTGTAACTCACTGGATCTCTGACCGGGGAAGTTATTATATTGAGTTGAATTTTGTATAATGTTAGATTGGATCTCAGTGAAGGCAATCTCTCTGAACGGAGGTTTAGGAGGAGAAAGAATTAAATCACACTGAGTGTGGGTATCTGTCAGTGTGGAATTGTACTGACTGTGGGTCACTATCAGAGTGGAATATCTGACGGCGGTGAACAAGGATTACTGGAAGTGTCTGTCAGTGTAGAATTGTACTGACTGTGGGTCACTATCAGAGTGGAATATCTGACAGCGGCGAACAAGGATTACTGGAAGTATCTGTCAGTGTAGAATTGTACTGAGTGTGGGTCACTATCAGAGTGGAATATCTGACAGCGGTGAACAAGGATTACTGGAAGTATCTGTCAGTGTGGAATTGTACTGAGTGTGGATCACTAACCAGAGTGGAATATCTGACAGCGGTGAACAAGGATTACTGGAAGTATCTGTCAGTGTAGAATTGTACTGACTGTGGGTCCCACACCAGTGTGGAATATCTGACAGCAGTGAAGAAGGATTACTGGAAATGTCTGTCAGTGTAGAATTGTACTGACTGTGGGTCTCTCACCAGAGTGGGATATCTGATCCAATTATCTCTCTATTACTGGGACTATCTGTCCGTGTAGAATTCTATTGTGTGTGGGTCAGTAACTGGACTGAAATTAGTTGGTTCTGTTTTGAAATGATGTATTTTATTGGTGAGGGGTCGCTCCATTCTGTGCAGCTCTCTCTGTGTGTTTTAACTTTGGAATAGGTTGAAAACAGGAAGAGTTTGGCTGTGTTTTGAAGATGTTTGATATTTATTGTATGAAGTGCAATGTCTCTATCTCTGTTTTCTATTGATCTACTCTAACAGGAACAGTATCACCCACACTCTAATGTTTCATAAAACCCACAACAGTGCAGTATTCCACTAGGTTTTGTGATATTTTCTCATTCCTATTCATCCTGAAATGAACTCACATGTTTGATCAATTTTTATGGGTGTTTTTAAACTGTCTTTCTGCTTCACACGATTTGTGAATCTATTCACCTGAAGCCAGAAACCCCTCCAGTCCATTCACACACTTGTTTTCCAAGGAGCGATTGGGGGACTTATTGTTCTGATCAAAATGCAGCAGCGGACACTGATCTGTCGGGACATTAATGTCCCATCTAAATACCCACTTTCCAAATTCATAATTAATGATAAATGTGTGCCTGTAATTAGTTGTATTCTGCCTCTGTATTCACTATCACTCTCAATTTGATTCTGTCTGTAAATTGTGTAATTATCATTCTGCTTCCCGATCCCATACTGTTGATGGGAATGGTGAAGGAGAGTGATCCCAGTGCTGATCCTTGTGGAACACCACTTCCCACCTTCCACCAACCAGCCTAAATCCCTTTAACTCCTCTCGCTGTTTTCTGTGTGTGTCGCCAGCATGTGTCCATCCTGCTGCTGTGTCCCCTAACTCCACTGGCTCTGAGATTACCCATCAGTCTGTTATGTCGGATCTTACTGACGGCCTTTAGAAAATCAAATTGTTTAACATCCATCATACTACTCAGATCTATTATTTCTGGTAGTTATTGAAATAATTGGATGAAATGTGTCAGGAAGAATGTTGACTTTGGAATATGTGCCGACTATTTAGTATACTCTGTGTTACTGGATTTCTTTTAACTCAGACTTCTAATTCAATGCTTCCAACTGTTGACATTGTGACTGGAAGATGTGATTATATTCTGTTCTAAATTCAAGAATAACAGAGACCTACTTCTGCTTCTCAATTCTTTGGTAATTATTCTGATGTTGATCAGTGAATAGATAATATTGTCTCAGCTGTTTCTGTCTATTTTATGAATATTTGTTGTGAAATCCATCCGCCTCCAGTGATCTCCCTCTACCTGGACCCCACCCTCTGGCCTCCTATCAGCTCTTGATCTTTTCATTGAGATCTGTCAGTGCGACATCGACCGTCTCAATTTCCCTGTGCCTCTCACCAACTCTATCCTGACTCACTCTAAACTTGCTCCAATCCTCTCTCGAATATCCAACCCTGGCCTGGTGATCTAAGCTGCTCACAAGGGCGGTGTCATTATTGTCTTGTGTCCTGACCTCTTCCTCACAGAGGCTGACCGTCCGCTCTCAGGCACAGCCTGGTACCTCCCCCTGGACCAGCAGCACACCACCAAACATCATGATATTGTTTCCAGGGCTTTCACTGACCTCGTTGACTCTGGATATCTTCTGTCCTCAGCCTCGGACATCATAGGCCCACATCCCCACACATCCTGCATCAACCTCCCGCTTCTACCTCCTTCCCAAAATCCACAAACAGGGAAGTCCCAGTGCACCCATTATTTCGGCCTGTTCCAGCCCCACCAAGATCATTTCTTCCCATCTTGATTCCATCCCCTTTACCCTGTTCTGCCCCTTCCCAAAGACAGTGGTGCCACACTGACACAGTGGTTTGCACTGCTGCCTCACAGCAGCAGGATCCCGAAATCAATTCCTACCTTGGGTGACTGTCTGTGTGGAGACTGTACTTTTTCTCCCTGTCTGTGTGGGTTTCCTCCGGGTGTCCGGTTACCTCCCATAACCCAAAGATGTGCAGGTTAGGTGGATTGGCCATGCTAAATTACTCCGTAGTGTCCAAAAAGATGTGTAGGTTAGATTAAGGGGTTAATGAGATAGGCGGGGGAGTGAGCTTGGTTGAGGTACTCTTTCAGAGGTTTGGTACAGACTTAATGGGCCGAATGGCCTCCTTCTGCACTGTGGGGATGTTATGGTTCCTGATTCCTCTGGTGTCGTATGTCATATAAACAAGGTCCATTTCCCTGGCCCTAACCGCCTAATCTTCACAATGGACGTCCAATCCCTCGGCACCTCCGTTCCCCAACACGAGGGCTGTGTTCAGACCCTCATTCCCTGCTTCCTGTAAAGACTGCATCTCATTCTCCCACTTTCTCCGCCTCCATCGCCTCTGAACTGATGCTGGCGTCTTCGAAAATAGCCCCCCTGGCATGTCTGTCTTTTCCTTAACCGGGCCGTCCCCACCACCTTCCTTTGTTAACAGGGCTCTCAATCGTGTTCAATTCACTTCTCACACCTCTGTCCTCACACAGCCCCCTCCCTCCCGGAAACATGATAGGGTTCCTCTCCTCACTTTCCACACCATCAGCCTCCCCATTGAATGGGAAATCCTCCTCCATTTATGCCAACTCCAGCATGATGTCACCACCAAACACATCTTCACCTCTCTCCAATCACCCCCCTCAATGTCTGCATTCCTCAGGTACCGCTCCCTCCCCCTTGTCCACTTCCCCCTCACACTCCACACCCCTTTCCCTTCCCCCAGCACCTTCCCCTGCAATCACAGACGGTGCAACAACTGTCCCTTTACCTCCTCCCGTGTCCCGGTTCTCAGCAGCAAACTCTCCTTTCTGGGGAAGCAGCGTTTCACTTCTGTGCCTTCAGTTTGTTCTCCTGTATTCGCTGCTGCCAATACCGTCTCCTCGACATTGGGGAGACTAAACGCAGACTGGGAGGCTGCTTTGTGGAACACCTTCACTCAGCCCACAGCATGGCCCCAGCCTTCCTGTTGTGGCCATGTTAACTCAGCACCTTGCTCTCGGGCCCACATGTCTGTCCTTGGCCTGCTGCCAGAATGCAGTGAAGCCCAACGCGAGCTGGAGGAGCAACATCTCATCGTCCAATTAGGATGTTGCATCCCGCAGGACGTAACTTTAATTTCAACAACTTTAGTCTGGGAACTTTCTCCTCCATCTTAACGCTCTTGTTTTGGAATGTTCCTACTTTTTTGTCGAATGAAATGAGTCCGAATCTGGAGAGAGTCTATTCCGGCCAAGTGAACCCTGGGGAATGTCCAATGCCGGAGCGGGAATACTCCTGAGAAAAGCTTGGCAGGGATTCTTTCCAAACAGTGAGAGGATGGATTCCTGGGAACAGTGATGTTGGGATGTTCGAGACATGGCAATGGGGGATTCCTGGGAGCGGGTGCTGTACGAATGACTAAACCTGGGAGGGGTGATCCCTCGGGATGTTCTGGAGACTGGACAGACTCTATTCTGGACAGGCTGGGCTTCACGGTAGCACAGTGGTTGGCACAGTTGATTCACAGCTCCAGGGTCCCAGGTTCGATTCCCGGCTTGGGTCACTGTCTGTGTGGAGTCTGCACTTTACCAACCGTGTCTGCGTGGGTTTCCACCGGGTGCTCCGGTTTCCTCCCACAGTACAAAGATGTGCGGGTTAGGTGGATTGGCCATGATAAATTGTGTTTAGTTTCCAAACAATTTTGATGGGGTCACTGGGTTATGGGGATGGGGTGGGCTGAACTGGTTTTCTCTTTCCAAGGGCCGGTGCAGACTCGATGGGCCGAATGGCCTCCTTTTGCACTGTACAGGCTATATTTCTATTCCTCCCATGGTTATGAAGTGGGAAGGTCCCGCGTTTGTTTTATTTTTCCCATTGATCGTGGAGTATTCAAATAAACCAGGAGTGGGGTCCAACCCCATCAGAAATCCAATCCAGGGAACGGTCCAATCCGGGGTGTGGTCCAATAATTGAGCTGGGATGACAATCTCGGGTATGTTTGTATCCGGTTTGGGAAACCTGGCCGGCCTGAGTGAATCCTGTAAATCAGACTAAATGAGAAATGTAACCTCTCCCAAAGGTCTCTGAATTATAAGCATTTTCCTCCCACTGCCATCAAACTGACAGGGCTGCAATTCACACTTCCCCCCCCCCCATTCCCCACCTTTAACACTGGAGTTACATTTCCTACTCCCCTCTCTGCAATGTTAATCTCTGTGCCCACTCCTCTCCCCACACCCCCACCCACCCACTGTCCATTATATTGATGCTGCAATTGTGTCCTGGTTCAGACAGGGAGATTCATTACCCAATAATTTCCCGCGTCTCTCCTTTCTCTCTCTGACAGTTAATATACTGGGAATTGTGATTCTGTGTCGGGGGAAGTGTGGCCTCTCTACCTGCACCACTCGCTACCTGGTGGCCATGGCAACGGCGGATCTGCTGTTTATTATCATTAACCCCATACTGAACATGATCAATGTTTATTATTTCCCCCGGAGTTTCCTGGCCCTCACCCCTGTGTGTCGTGTTAACTTTGTCCTGCTCTCTGCAGCCACGGACTGTTCTGTCTGGTTCACCCTCACCTTCTCCTTTGATCGATTTGTGGCCATTCGCTGCCAGAAACTGAAAAGTAAATATTGCACCGGGAAAACTGCGGCTGTGGTTCTGTCCACAAGCGGCCTCCTGCTCTGTGTGAAAAACATCCCCGGGTACTTTACATTGGAACCTGGGGGGATAATCGACAATGTCCAGTGGTTCTGCGTCACAAAGAGCAGCGTTCTCACTGACCCGCGATGGGGTGGGTATCTCTGGTTTGATCAGGTTGTAACCCCATTGGTGCCGTTCTTCTCAATCCTGTTGACCAACGCTCTGACAGTCAGACACATTTTACTCAGCAGTCGGGTCCGGAAGGCACTGAGGGCCCAGAGCCAGGGAGACAATCGCAGCGACCCAGAGATGGAGAGCAGAAGGAAGTCAATGATTTTACTCTTCAGCATCTCCGGAACGTTCATCCTCCTCTGGACCGTGTCTGTTATTAAATTTTTCTATATGGATGTGAGACGATTATATTACATCACCATTCCTCAATATAATTTACAACAAGTCGGATATATGCTGCAGGATTTAAATTGCTGCACAAACACATTTATTTATGTGGTGACTCAGTCCAGGTTCAGGGAGCAGATCAAGGTCGGGGTGAAATATCCGGTCACATCAATTATTAAATTAATGAGAAAATAAAACTGACTGAAAACCCCTCAGCCAATCAGGAGCTCCAGCCGCTGACTGACAGTCTCTCAGCCAATCAGGAGCTCCAGCCGCTGACTGACAGCCTCTCAGCCAATCAGGAGCTCCAGCCGCTGACTGACAGCCTCTCAGCCAATCAGGAGATCCAGCCGCTGACTGACAGCCTCTCAGCCAATCAGGAGCTCCAGCCGCTGCAGACAGCCTCTCAGCCAATCAGAAGTTCCAACCGCTGACTGACAGCCTCTCAGCCAATCAGGAGATCCAGCCGCTGACTGACAGCCTCTCAGCCAATCAGGAGCTCCAGCCGCTGCAGACAGCTTCTCAGCCAATCAGGAGCTCCAGCCGCTGACTGACAGCCTCTCAGCCAATCAGGAGCCCCAACCGCTGACTGACAGTCTCTCAGCCAATCAGGAGCCCCAACCGCTGACTGACAGCCTCTCAGCCAATCAGGAGCTCCAGCCGCTGACTGACAGCCTCTCAGCCAATCAGGAGCTCCAGCCGCTGACTGACAGCCTCTCAGCCAATCAGGAGCCCCAACCGCTGACTGACAGCCTCTCAGCCAATCAGGAGCTCCAGCCGCTGACTGACAGTCTCTCAGCCAATCAGGAGCTCCAGCCGCTGACTGACAGCCTCTCAGCCAATCAGGAGCCCCAACCGCTGACTGTCAGCCAATCAGGAGATCCAGCCGCTGACTGACAGCCTCTCAGCCAATCAGGAGCTCCAGCCGCTGACTGACAGCCTCTCAGCCAATCAGGAGCTCTAGCCGCTGACTGACAGTCTCTCAGCCAATCAGGAGTTCCAACCGCTGACTGACAGTCTCTCAGCCAATCAGGAGCTCCAGCCGCTGACTGACAGCCTCTCAGCCAATCAGGAGCTCCAGTCGCTGACTGGCAGTCTCTCAGCCAATCAGGAGCTACAACCGCTGACTGACAGCCTCTCTGCCAATCAGGAGCTCCAGCCGCTGACTGACAGTCTCTCAGCCAATCAGGAGCTCCAGCCGCTGACTGACAGTCTCTCAGCCAATCAGGAGCTCCAGCCGCTGACTGGCAGTCTCTCAGCCAATCAGGAGCTCCAGCCGCTGACTGACAGCCTCTCAGCCAATCAGGAGCTCCAGCCGCTGACTGACAGTCTCTCAGCCAATCAGGAGCCCCAACCGCTGACTGACAGTCTCTCAGCCAATCAGGAGCTCCAGCCGCTACGAACAGCCACTCAGCCAATCAGGAGCTCCAGCCGCTGACTGAAACCATCTCAGCCAATCAGCAGCTCCAGCCGCTGACTGACAGTCTCTCAGCCAATCAGGAGCTCCAGCCGCTGACTGACAGTCTCTCAGCCAATCAGGAGCTCCAGCCGCCGACTGGCAGTCTCTCAGCCAATCAGGAGCTCCAACCGCTGACTGACAGTCTGTCAGCCAATCAGTATCTCCTGGCGCTGACTGACAGTCTCTCAGCCAATCAGGAGCTGGTTCTGGGGCGTGGGGAACACTGACAGTGCTGGCTGTGTGGTGGGAGCACTGACAGTGCTGGCTGTGTGGTGGGAGCACTGACAGTGCTGGCTGTGTGGGGGGAGCACTGACAGTGCTGGCTGTGTGGGGGAGCACTTACAGTGCTGGCTGTGTGGTGGGAGCACTGACAGTGCTGGCTGTGTGGGGGAGCACTGACAGTGCTGGCTGTGTGGTGGGAGCACTGAAAGTGCTGGCTGTGTGGTGGAACATTGACAGTGCTGGCTGTGTGGTGGGAGCACTGACAGTGCTGGCTGTGTGGGGGAGCACTGACAGTGCTGGCTGTGTGGTGGGGAGCACTGACAGTGCTGGCTGTGTGAGGGGAGCACTGACAGTGCTGGCTGTGTGGGGAGAGCACTGACAGTACTGGCTGTGTATTGGGAGCACTGACAGTGCTGGCTGTGTGGTGGGAGCACTGACAGTGCTGGCTGTGTGAGGGAGCACTGACAGTGCTGGCTGTGTGGTGGGAGCACTGACAGTGCTGGCTGTGTGGTGGGAGCACTGACAGTGCTGGCTGTCTGGGGGGAGCATTGACAGTGCTGGCTGTGTGGGGTGGGAGCACTGACAGTGCTGGCTGTGTGGTGGGAGCACTGACAGTGCTGGCTGTATGGGGGGAGCACTGACAGTGCTGGCTGTGTGGGGGGGGCACTGACAGTGCTGGTTGTGTGGTGGGAGCACTGACATGCTGGCTGTGTGGGGTGGGAGCACTGACAGTGCTGGCTGTGTGGGGGGAGCACTGACAGTGCTGGCTGTGTGGGGTGGGAGCACTGACAGTGCTGGCTGTGTGGTGGGAGCACTGACAGTGCTGGCTGTATGGGGGAGCACTGACAGTGCTGGCTGTGTGGGGGGGGCACTGACAGTGCTGGTTGTGTGGTGGGAGCACTGACAGTGCTGGCTGTGTGGTGGGAGCACTGACAGTGCTGGCTGTGTGGGGTGAGCACTGACAGTGCTGGTTGTGTGGTGGGAGCACTGACAGTGATCGTGTGTGGTGGGAGCACGGACAGCGCGGGCTGTGTGGTGGGAGCACTGGCAGCGCTGGCTGTGTGGGGAAGCGCTGACAGTGCTGCTGTGTGGTGGGAGCATTGACAGTGCTGGCTGTGTGGTGGGAGCACTGGCAGTGCTGGCTGTGTGGGGGGGAGCACTGACAGTGCTGGGTGTGTGGTGGGAGAACTGACAGTGCTTGCTGCGTGGGGGAGCACTGACAGTGCAGGCTGTGTGGGGGAGCACTGACAGTGCTGGCTGTGTGGGGGAGCACTGACAGTGCTGGCTGTGTGGGGGAGCACTGACAGTGCTGGCTGTGCGGGGGAGCACTGACAGTGCTGGTTGTGTGGTGGGAGCACTGACAGTGCTGGCTGTGTGGGGGGAGCACTGACAGTGCTGGCTGTCTGGGGGAGCACTGACAGTGCTGGCTGTGTGGGGGAGCACTGACAGTGCTGGCTGTGTGGGGTGAGCACTGACAGTGCTGGCTGTGTGGTGGGAGCACTGACAGTGCTGGCTGTGTCGGGAGAGCACTGACAGTGCTGGCTGTTGGGGAGCACTGACAGTGCTGGCTGTGTGCGGGGAGCACTGACAGTGCTGGCTGTGTGGGGAGCACTCACAGTGCTGGCTGTGTGGGGTGAGCACTGACAGTGCTGGCTGTGGGGTGGGAGCACTGGCAGTGCTGGCTGTGTGGTGGGAGCACTTACAGTGCTGGCTGTGTGGTGGGAGCACTGCCATTGCTGGCTGTGTGTTCGGAGCACTGACAGTGCTGGCTGTGTGGGTGGAGCACTGGCAGTGCTTGCTGTGTGATGGGAGCACTGGCAGTGCTGGCTGTGTGGTGGGAGCACTGGCAGTGCTGGCTGTGTGGGGGGAGCACTGACAGTGCTGGCTGTGTGTTGGGAGCACTGACAGTGCTGGCTGTGTGGGGTGAGCACTGACAGTGCTGGCTGTGGGGGGAGCACTGACAGTGCTGGCTGTGTGGGGGAGCACTGACAGTGCTGGCTGTGTGGGGGGAGCACTGACAGTGCTGGCTGTGTGGTGGGAGCACGGGCAGTGCTGGCTGTGAGGTGGGAGCACTGGCAGTGCTGGCTGTGTGGGGGAGCACTGACAGTGCTGGCTGTGTGGGGGAGCACTGACAGTGCTGGCTGTGTGGGGGGAGCACTGACAGGGCTGGCTGTGTGGGGGGATCACTGGAAGGGCTGGCTGTGTGGGGGAGCACTGACAGTGCTGGCTGTGTGGGGGGAGTACTAACAGTGCTGGCTGTGTGGTGGGAGCACTGACAGTGCTGGCTGTGTGGGGGAGCACTGACAGTGCTGGCTGTGTGGGGGGAGTACTAACAGTGCTGGCTGTGTGGTGGGAGCACGGGCAGTGCTGGCTGTGAGGTAGGAGCACTGGCAGTGCTGGCTGTGTGGGGGAGCACTGACAGTGCTGGCTGTGTGGGGGAGCACTGACAGTGCTGGCTGTGTGGGGAGCACTGACAGTGCTGTCTGTGCGGTGGGAGCACATTTATTTATGTGGTGACTCAGTCCAGGTTCAGGAAACAGATCAAGATTGCGGTGAAATATCCGGTTGCATCAATTATTAAATTAATGAGAAAATAAAACTGACTGAAAGCCCCTCAGCCAATCAGGAGTTCCAACCGCTGACTGACAGTCTCTCAGCCAATCAGGAGTTCCAACCGCTGACTGACAGTCTCTCAGCCAATCAGGGGCTCCAGCCGCCGACTGGCAGTCTCTCAGCCAATCAGGAGCTCCAACCGCTGACTGACAGTCTCTCAGCCTATCAGTATCTCCTGGCGCTGACTGACAGCCTCTCAGCCAATCAGGAGCTGGGTCTAGGGCGTGGGGAACACTGACAGTGCTGGCTGTGTGGTGGGAGCACTGACAGTGCTGGCTTTGTGCGGGAGCACTGACAGTGCTGGCTGTGTGGGGGAGCGCTGACAGTGCTGGCTGTGTGGTGGGAGCACTGACAGTGCTGGCTGTGTGGTGGTAGCACTGACAGTGCTGGCTGTGTGCGGAGCGCTGACAGTGCTGGCTGTGTGGTGGGAGCACTGACAGTGCTGGCTGTGTGGTGGGAGCACTGACAGTGGTGGCTGTGTGGGGGAGCACTCACAGTGCTGGCTGTGTGGGGAGCACTGACAGTGCTGGCTGTGTGGTGGGAACACTGACAGTGCTGGCTCTGTGGGGGAGCACTGGCAGTGCTGGCTGTGTGGGGAAGCGCTGACAGTGCTGCTGTGTGGTGGGAGCATTGACAGTGCTGGCTGTGTGGTGGGAGCACTGGCAGTGCTGGCTGTGTGGGGGGGAGCACTGACAGTGCTGGGTGTGTGGTGGGAGAACTGACAGTGCTTGCTGCGTGGGGGAGCACTGACAGTGCAGGCTGTGTGGGGGAGCACTGACAGTGCTGGCTGTGTGGGGGGAGCACTGACAGTGCTGGCTGTGTGGGGGAGCACTGACAGTGCTGGCTGTGCGGGGGAGCACTGACAGTGCTGGTTGTGTGGTGGGAGCACTGACAGTGCTGGCTGTGTGGGGGGAGCACTGACAGTGCTGGCTGTCTGGGGGAGCACTGACAGTGCTGGCTGTGTGGGGGAGCACTGACAGTGCTGGCTGTGTGGGGTGAGCACTGACAGTGCTGGCTGTGTGGTGGGAGCACTGACAGTGCTGGCTGTGTCGGGAGAGCACTGACAGTGCTGGCTGTTGGGGAGCACTGACAGTGCTGGCTGTGTGCGGGGAGCACTGACAGTGCTGGCTGTGTGGGGAGCACTCACAGTGCTGGCTGTGTGGGGTGAGCACTGACAGTGCTGGCTGTGGGGTGGGAGCACTGGCAGTGCTGGCTGTGTGGTGGGAGCACTTACAGTGCTGGCTGTGTGGTGGGAGCACTGCCATTGCTGGCTGTGTGTTCGGAGCACTGACAGTGCTGGCTGTGTGGGTGGAGCACTGGCAGTGCTTGCTGTGTGATGGGAGCACTGGCAGTGCTGGCTGTGTGGTGGGAGCACTGGCAGTGCTGGCTGTGTGGGGGGAGCACTGACAGTGCTGGCTGTGTGTTGGGAGCACTGACAGTGCTGGCTGTGTGGGGTGAGCACTGACAGTGCTGGCTGTGTGGGGGGAGCACTGACAGTGCTGGCTGTGTGGGGGGATCACTGGAAGGGCTGGCTGTGTGGGGGAGCACTGACAGTGCTGGCTGTGTGGGGGGAGTACTAACAGTGCTGGCTGTGTGGTGGGAGCACTGACAGTGCTGGCTGTGTGGTGGGAGCACGGGCAGTGCTGGCTGTGAGGTGGGAGCACTGGCAGTGCTGGCTGTGTGGGGGAGCACTGACAGTGCTGGCTGTGTGGGGAGCACTGACAGTGCTGTCTGTGCGGTGGGAGCACATTTATTTATGTGGTGACTCAGTCCAGGTTCAGGGAGCAGATCAAGATTGCGGTGAAATATCCGGTTGCATCAATTATTAAATTAATGAGAAAATAAAACTGACTGAAAGCCCCTCAGCCAATCAGGAGTTCCAACCGCTGACTGACAGTCTCTCAGCCAATCAGGAGCTCCAGCCGCTGACTGACAGCCTCTCAGCCAATCAGGGGCTCCAGCCGCCGACTGGCAGTCTCTCAGCCAATCAGGAGCTCCAACCGCTGACTGACAGTCTCTCAGCCTATCAGTATCTCCTGGCGCTGACTGACAGCCTCTCAGCCAATCAGGAGCTGGGTCTGGGGCGTGGGGAACACTGACAGTGCTGGCTGTGTGGTGGGAGCACTGACAGTGCTGGCTGTGTGCGGGAGCACTGACAGTGCTGGCTGTGTGGGGGAGCGCTGACAGTGCTGGCTGTGTGGTGGGAGCACTGACAGTGCTGGCTGTGTGGTGGTAGCACTGACAGTGCTGGCTATGTGCGGAGCGCTGACAGTGCTGGCTGTGTGGTGGGAGCACTGACAGTGCTGGCTGTGTGGTGGGAGCACTGACAGTGGTGGCTGTGTGGGGGAGCACTCACAGTGCTGGCTGTGTGGGGAGCACTGACAGTGCTGGCTGTGTGGTGGGAACACTGACAGTGCTGGCTCTGTGGGGGAGCACTGACAGTACTGGCTGTGTATTGGGAGCACTGACAGTGCTGGCTGTGTGGTGGGAGCACTGACAGTGCTGGCTGTGTGAGGGAGCACTGACAGTGCTGGCTGTGTGGTGGGAGCACTGACAGTGCTGGCTGTGTGGGGCGAACTCTGACAGTGCTGGCTCTGTGGGGGAGCACTGACAGTGCTGACTGTGTGGGGGGAGCACTGGCAGTGCTGACTGTGTGGGGGAGCACTGACAGTGCTGGCTGTGTGGGGGAGCACGGGCAGTGCTGGCTGTGTGAGGGGAGCACTGACAGAGCTGGCTGTGTGGGGGAGCACTGACAGTGCTGGCTGTGTGGGGGAGCACTGACAGTGCTGGCTGTGTTGGGGAGCACTGACAGTGCTGGCTGTGTGGTGGAGCACTGACAGTGCTGGCTGTGGTGGAGCACTGACAGTGCTGGCTCTGTGGGGGAGCACTGACAGTGCTAGCTGTGTGAGGGGAGCACTGACAGTGCTGTCTGTGTAGGGAGAGCACTGGCAGTGCTGGCTGTGTGGGGGGAGCACTGACAGTGCTGGTTGTGTGGTGGGAGCACTGACAGTGCTGGCTGTGTGGTGGGAGCACTGACAGTGCTGGCTGTGTGGGGGAGCACTGACAGTGCTGGCTGCGTGAGGGGAGCACTGACAGTGCTGGCTGTGTGGGGGGAGCACTGACAGTGCTGGCCGTGTGGTGGGAGCACAGACAGTGCTGGCTGTGTGGGGGGAGCACTGACAGTGCTGGCTGTGTGGTGGGAGCACTGACAGTGCTAGCTGTGTAGGTGGAGGACTGACAGTGCTGGCTCTGTGGGGGAGCACTGACAGTGCTAGCTGTGTGAGGGGAGCAATGACAGTGCTGGCTGTGTAGGGAGAGCACTGGCAGTGCTGGCTGTGTGGGGGGAGCACTGACAGTGCTGGTTGTGTGGTGGGAGCACTGACAGTGCTGGCTGTGTGGTGGGAGCACTGACAGTGCTGGCTGTGTGGGGGAGCACTGACAGTGCTGGCTGTGTGGGGGAGCACTGACAGTGCTGGCTGCGTGAGGGGAGCACTGACAGTGCTGGCTGTGTGGTGGGAGCACTGGCAGTGCTGGCTGTGTGAGGGAGCACTGACAGTGCTGGCTGTGTGGTGGGAGCACTGACAGTGCTGGCTGTGTGGTGGGAGCACTGACAGTGCTGGCTGTGTGGGGGGAGCATTGACAGTGCTGGCTGTGTGGGGTGGGAGCACTGACAGTGCTGGCTGTGTGGTGGGAGCACTGACAGTGCTGGCTGTATGGGGGGAGCACTGACAGTGCTGGCTGTGTGGGGGGGGCACTGACAGTGCTGGTTGTGTGGTGGGAGCACTGACACTACTGGCTGTGTGGGGTGGGAGCACTGACAGTGCTGGCTGTGTGGGGGAGCACTGACAGTGCTGGCTGTGTGGGGTGGGAGCACTGACAGTGCTGGCTGTGTGGTGGGAGCACTGACAGTGCTGGCTGTATGGGGGGAGCACTGACAGTGCTGGCTGTGTGGGGGGGCACTGACAGTGCTGGTTGTGTGGTGGGAGCACTGACATTGCTGGCTGTGTGGTGGGAGCACTGACAGTGCTGGCTGTGTGGGGTGAGCACTGACAGTGCTGGTTGTGTGGTGGGAGCACTGACAGTGCTCGTGTGTGGTGGGAGCACTGACAGCGCTGGCTGTGTGGTGGGAGCACTGGCAGTGCTGGCTGTGTGGGGAAGCGCTGACAGTGCTGCTGTGTGGTGGGAGCATTGACAGTGCTGGCTGTGTGGTGGGAGCACTGACAGTGCTGGGTGTGTGGGGTGAGCACTGACAGTGCTGACTGTGTGGTGGGAGAACTGACAGTGCAGGCTGTGTGGGGGAGCACTGACAGTGCTGGCTGTGTGGGGGGAGCACTGACAGTGCTGGCTGTGTGGGGGAGCACTGACAGTGCCGGCTGTGTGGGGGAGCACTGACAGTGCTGGCTGTGTGGGGGAGCACTGACAGTGCTGGCTGTGTGGGGGGAGCACTGACAGTGCTGGCTGTGTGGGGGAGCACTGACAGTGCTGGCTGTGCGGGGGAGCACTGACAGTGCTGGTTGTGTGGTGGGAGCACTGACAGTGCTGGCTGTGTGGGGGGAGCACTGACAGTGCTGGCTGTGAGGGGGAGCACTGACAGTGCTGGCTGTGTGGGGGAGCACTGACATTGCTGGCTGTGTGGGGTGAGCACTGACAGTGCTGGCTGTGTGGTGGGAGCACTGACAGTGCTGGCTGTGTCGGGAGAGCACTGACAGTGCTGGCTGTTGGGGAGCACTGACAGTGCTGTCTGTGTGCGGGGAGCACTGACAGTGCTGGCTGTGTGGGGAGCACTCACAGTGCTGGCTGTGTGGGGTGAGCACTGACAGTGCTGGCTGTGGGGTGGGAGCACTGGCAGTGCTGGCTGTGTGGTGGGAGCACTGACAGTGCTGGCTGTGTGGGGTGAGCACTGACAGTGCTGGCTGTGTGGTGGAGCACTGACAGTGCTGGCTGTGTGGGGAGCACTCACAGTGCTGGCTGTGTGGGGTGAGCACTGACAGTGCTGGCTGTGGGGTGGGAGCACTGGCAGTGCTGGCTGTGTGGTGGGAGCACTTACAGTGCTGGCTGTGTGGTGGGAGCACTGACATTGCTGGCTGTGTGTTCGGAGCACTGACAGTGCTGGCTGTGTGGGTGGAGCACTGGCAGTGCTTGCTGTGTGATGGGAGCACTGGCAGTGCTGGCTGTGTGGTGGGAGCACTGGCAGTGCTGGCTGTGTGGGGGGAGCACTGACAGTGCTGGCTGTGTGTTGGGAGCACTGACAGTGCTGGCTGTGTGGGGTGAGCACTGACAGTGCTGGCTGTGTGGGGGAGCACTGACAGTGCTGGCTGTGTGGGGGGATCACTGGAAGGGCTGGCTGTGTGGGGGAGCACTGACAGTGCTGGCTGTGTGGGGGGAGTACTAACAGTGCTGGCTGTGTGGTGGGAGCACTGACAGTGCTGGCTGTGCGGTGGGAGCACGGGCAGTGCTGGCTGTGAGGTGGGAGCACTGGCAGTGCTGGCTGTGTGGTGGGAGCACTGACAGTGCTGGCTGTGTGGGGGAGCACTGACAGTGCTGGCTGTGTGGGGGAGCACTGACAGTGCTGGCTGTGTGGGGGAGCACTGACAGTGCTGGCTGTGTGGGGAGCACTGACAGTGCTGTCTGTGCGGTGGGAGCACATTTATTTATGTGGTGACTCAGTCCAGGTTCAGGGAGCAGATCAAGATTGCGGTGAAATATCCGGTTGCATCAATTATTAAATTAATGAGAAAATAAAACTGACTGAAAGCCCCTCAGCCAATCAGGAGTTCCAACCGCTGACTGACAGTCTCTCAGCCAATCAGGAGCTCCAGCCGCTGACTGACAGTCTCTCAGCCAATCAGGGGCTCCAGCCGCCGACTGGCAGTCTCTCAGCCAATCAGGAGCTCCAACCGCTGACTGACAGTCTCTCAGCCTATCAGTATCTCCTGGCGCTGACTGACAGCCTCTCAGCCAATCAGGAGCTGGGTCTGGGGCGTGGGGAACACTGACAGTGCTGGCTGTGTGGTGGGAGCACTGACAGTGCTGGCTGTGTGCGGGAGCACTGACAGTGCTGGCTGTGTGGGGGAGCGCTGACAGTGCTGGCTGTGTGGTGGGAGCACTGACAGTGCTGGCTGTGTGGTGGTAGCACTGACAGTGCTGGCTGTGTGGGGGAGCGCTGACAGTGCTGGCTGTGTGGTGGGAGCACTGACAGTGCTGGCTGTGTGGTGGGAGCACTGACAGTGGTGGCTGTGTGGGGGAGCACTCACAGTGCTGGCTGTGTGGGGAGCACTGACAGTGCTGGCTGTGTGGTGGGAACACTGACAGTGCTGGCTCTGTGGGGGAGCACTGACAGTACTGGCTGTGTATTGGGAGCACTGACAGTGCTGGCTGTGTGGTGGGAGCACTGACAGTGCTGGCTGTGTGAGGGAGCACTGACAGTGCTGGCTGTGTGGTGGGAGCACTGACAGTGCTGGCTGTGTGGGGCGAACTCTGACAGTGCTGGCTCTGTGGGGGAGCACTGACAGTGCTGGCTGTGTTGGGGAGCACTGACAGTGCTGGCTGTGTGGTGGAGCACTGACAGTGCTGGCTGTGGTGGAGCACTGACAGTGCTGGCTCTGTGGGGGAGCACTGACAGTGCTAGCTGTGTGAGGGGAGCACTGACAGTGCTGGCTGTGTAGGGAGAGCACTGGCAGTGCTGGCTGTGTGGGGGGAGCACTGACAGTGCTGGTTGTGTGGTGGGAGCACTGACAGTGCTGGCTGTGTGGTGGGAGCACTGACAGTGCTGGCTGTGTGGGGGAGCACTGACAGTGCTGGCTGTGTGGGGGAGCACTGACAGTGCTGGCTGCGTGAGGGGAGCACTGACAGTGCTGGCTGTGTGGGGGGAGCACTGACAGTGCTGGCCGTGTGGTAGGAGCACAGACAGTGCTGGCTGTGTGGGGGAGCACTGACAGTGCTGGCTGTGTGGTGGGAGCACTGACAGTGCTATCTGTGTGGGTGGAGGACTGACAGTGCTGGCTCTGTGGGGGAGCACTGACAGTGCTAGCTGTGTGAGGGGAGCACTGACAGTGCTGGCTGTGTAGGGAGAGCACTGGCAGTGCTGGCTGTGTGGGGGGAGCACTGACAGTGCTGGTTGTGTGGTGGGAGCACTGACAGTGCTGGCTGTGTGGTGGGAGCACTGACAGTGCTGGCTGTGTGGGGGAGCACTGACAGTGCTGGCTGTGTGGGGGAGCACTGACAGTGCTGGCTGCGTGAGGGGAGCACTGACAGTGCTGGCTGTGTGGTGGGAGCACTGACAGTGCTGGCTGTGTGAGGGAGCACTGACAGTGCTGGCTGTGTGGTGGGAGCACTGACAGTGCTGGCTGTGTGGTGGGAGCACTGACAGTGCTGACTGTGTGGGGGGAGCATTGACAGTGCTGGCTGTGTGGGGTGGGAGCACTGACAGTGCTGGCTGTGTGGTGGGAGCACTGACAGTGCTGGCTGTATGGGGGGAGCACTGACAGTGCTGGCTGTGTGGGGGGGGCACTGACAGTGCTGGTTGTGTGGTGGGAGCACTGACACTGCTGGCTGTGTGGGGTGGGAGCACTGACAGTGCTGGCTGTGTGGGGGGAGCACTGACAGTGCTGGCTGTGTGGGGTGGGAGCACTGACAGTGCTGGCTGTGTGGTGGGAGCACTGACAGTGCTGGCTGTATGGGGGGAGCACTGACAGTGCTGGCTGTGTGGGGGGGCACTGACAGTGCTGGTTGTGTGGTGGGAGCACTGACATTGCTGGCTGTGTGGTGGGAGCACTGACAGTGCTGGCTGTGTGGGGTGAGCACTGACAGTGCTGGTTGTGTGGTGGGAGCACTGACAGTGCTCGTGTGTGGTGGGAGCACTGACAGCGCTGGCTGTGTGGTGGGAGCACTGGCAGTGCTGGCTGTGTGGGGAAGCGCTGACAGTGCTGCTGTGTGGTGGGAGCATTGACAGTGCTGGCTGTGTGGTGGGAGCACTGACAGTGCTGGGTGTGTGGGGTGAGCACTGACAGTGCTGGCTGTGTGGTGGGAGAACTGACAGTGCTTGCTGCGTGGGGGAGCACTGACAGTGCAGGCTGTGTGGGGAGCACTGACAGTGCTGGCTGTGTGGGGGGAGCACTGACAGTGCTGGCTGTGTGGGGGAGCACTGACAGTGCTGGCTGTGCGGGGGAGCACTGACAGTGCTGGTTGTGTGGTGGGAGCACTGACAGTGCTGGCTGTATGGGGGGAGCACTGACAGTGCTGGCTGTGAGGGGGAGCACTGACAGTGCTTGCTGTGTGGGGGAGCACTGACATTGCTGGCTGTGTGGGGTGAGCACTGACAGTGCTGGCTGTGTGGTGGGAGCACTGACAGTGCTTGCTGTGTCGGGAGAGCACTGACAGTGCTGGCTGTTGGGGAGCACTGACAGTGCTGTCTGTGTGCGGGGAGCACTGACAGTGCTGGCTGTGTGGGGAGCACTCACAGTGCTGGCTGTGTGGGGTGAGCACTGACAGTGCTGGCTGTGGGGTGGGAGCACTGGCAGTGCTGGCTGTGTGGTGGGAGCACTGACAGTGCTGGCTGTGTGGGGTGAGCACTGACAGTGCTGGCTGTGTGGTGGAGCACTGACAGTGCTGGCTGTGTGGGGAGCACTCACAGTGCTGGCTGTGTGGGGTGAGCACTGACAGTGCTGGCTGTGGGGTGGGAGCACTGGCAGTGCTGGCTGTGTGGTGGGAGCACTTACAGTGCTGGCTGTGTGGTGGGAGCACTGACATTGCTGGCTGTGTGTTCGGAGCACTGACAGTGCTGGCTGTGTGGGTGGAGCACTGGCAGTGCTTGCTGTGTGATGGGAGCACTGGCAGTGCTGGCTGTGTGGTGGGAGCACTGGCAGTGCTGGCTGTGTGGGGGAGCACTGACAGTGCTGGCTGTGTGTTGGGAGCACTGACAGTGCTGGCTGTGTGGGGTGAGCACTGACAGTGCTGGCTGTGTGGTGGGAGCACTGACAGTGCTGGCTGTGTGGGGGGATCACTGGAAGGGCTGGCTGTGTGGGGGAGCACTGACAGTGCTGGCTGTGTGGGGGGAGTACTAACAGTGCTGGCTGTGTGGTGGGAGCACTGACAGTGCTGGCTGTGCGGTGGGAGCACGGGCAGTGCTGGCTGTGAGGTGGGAGCACTGGCAGTGCTGGCTGTGTGGTGGGAGCACTGACAGTGCTGGCTGTGTGGGGGAGCACTGACAGTGCTGGCTGAGTGGGGGAGCACTGACAGTGCTGGCTGTGTGGGGGAGCACTGACAGTGCTGGCTGTGTGGGGAGCACTGACAGTGCTGTCTGTGCGGTGGGAGCACATTTATTTATGTGGTGACTCAGTCCAGGTTCAGGGAGCAGATCAAGATTGCGGTGAAATATCCGGTTGCATCAATTATTAAATTAATGAGAAAATAAAACTGACTGAAAGCCCCTCAGCCAATCAGGAGTTCCAACCGCTGACTGACAGTCTCTCAGCCAATCAGGAGCTCCAGCCGCTGACTGACAGTCTCTCAGCCAATCAGGGGCTCCAGCCGCCGACTGGCAGTATCTCAGCCAATCAGGAGCTCCAACCGCTGACTGACAGTCTCTCAGCCTATCAGTATCTCCTGGCGCTGACTGACAGCCTCTCAGCCAATCAGGAGCTGGGTCTGGGGCGTGGGGAACACTGACAGTGCTGGCTGTGTGGTGGGAGCACTGACAGTGCTGGCTGTGTGCGGGAGCACTGACAGTGCTGGCTGTGTGGGGGAGCGCTGACAGTGCTGGCTGTGTGGTGGGAGCACTGACAGTGCTGGCTGTGTGGTGGTAGCACTGACAGTGCTGGCTGTGTGGGGGAGCGCTGACAGTGCTGGCTGTGTGGTGGGAGCACTGACAGTGCTGGCTGTGTTGTGGGAGCACTGACAGTGGTGGCTGTGTGGGGGAGCACTCACAGTGCTTGCTGTGTGGGGAGCACTGACAGTGCTGGCTGTGTGGTGGGAACACTGACAGTGCTGGCTCTGTGGGGGAGCACTGACAGTACTGGCTGTGTATTGGGAGCACTGACAGTGCTGGCTGTGTGGTGGGAGCACTGACAGTGCTGGCTGTGTGAGGGAGCACTGACAGTGCTGGCTGTGTGGTGGGAGCACTGACAGTGCTGGCTGTGTGGGGCGAACTCTGACAGTGCTGGCTCTGTGGGGGAGCACTGACAGTGCTGACTGTGTGGGGGGAGCACTGGCAGTGCTGGCTGTGTGGGGGGAGCACTGACAGTGCTGGCTGTGTGGGGGAGCACGGGCAGTGCTGGCTGTGTGAGGGGAGCACTGACAGAGCTGGCTGTGTGGGGGAGCACTGACAGTGCTGGCTGTGTGGGGGAGCACTGACAGTGCTGGCTGTGTTGGGGAGCACTGACAGTGCTGGCTGTGTGGTGGAGCACTGACAGTGCTGGCTGTGGTGGAGCACTGACAGTGCTGGCTGTGTGGTGGGAGCACTGACAGTGCTAGCTGTGTGGGTGGAGGACTGACAGTGCTGGCTCTGTGGGGGAGCACTGACAGTGCTAGCTGTGTGAGGGGAGCACTGACAGTGCTGGCTGTGTAGGGAGAGCACTGGCAGTGCTGGCTGTGTGGGGGAGCACTGACAGTGCTGGTTGTGTGGTGGGAGCACTGACAGTGCTGGCTGTGTGGTGGGAGCACTGACAGTGCTGGCTGTGTGGGGGACCACTGACAGTGCTGGCTGTGTGGGGGAGCACTGACAGTGCTGGCTGCGTGAGGGGAGCACTGACAGTGCTGGCTGTGTGGGGGAGCACTGACAGTGCTGGCCGTGTGGTGGGAGCACAGACAGTGCTAGCTGTGTGGGGGGAGCACTGACAGTGCTGGCTGTGTGGGTGGAGGACTGACAGTGCTGGCTCTGTGGGGGAGCACTGACAGTGCTGGCTGTGTGAGGGGAGCACTGACAGTGCTGGCTGGGTGGGGGGAGCACTGACAGTGCTGGCTGTGTGGGGGTTCACTGACAGTTCTGGCTGTGTGGGGGAGCACTGGCAGTGCTGGCTGTGTGGGGGGAGCACTGACAGTGCTGGTTGTGTGGTGGGAGCACTGACAGTGCTGGCTGTGTGGGGGGAGCACTGAAAGTGCTGGCTGTGTGGGGGAGCACTGACAGTGCTGGCTGTGTGGGGGAGCACTGACAGTGCTGGCTGTGTGGGGTGAGCACTGACAGTGCTGGCTGTGTGGTGGAAGCACTGACAGTGCTGGCTGTGTCGGGGGAGCACTGACAGTGCTGGATGTTGGGGAGCACTGACAGTGCTGGCTGTGTGCGGGGAGCACTGACAGTGCTGGCTGTGTGGGGAGCACTCACAGTGCTGGCTGTGTGGGGTGAGCACTGACAGTGCTGGCTGTGGGGTGGGAGCACTGGCAGTGCTGGCTGTGTGGTGGGAGCACTTACAGTGCTGGCTGTGTGGCGGGAGCACTGACATTGCTGGCTGTGTGTTCGGAGCACTGACAGTGCTGGCTGTGTGGGTGGAGCACTGGCAGTGCTTGCTGTGTGATGGGAGCACTGGCAGTGCTGGCTGTGTGGTGGGAGCACTGGCAGTGCTTGCTGTGTGGGGGAGCACTGACAGTGCTGGCTGTGTGGGGGAGCGCTGACAGTGCTGGCTGTGTGGTGGGAGCACTGACAGTGTTGGCTGTGTGGGTGAGCACTCACAGTGCTGGCTGTGTGGGGAGCACTGACAGTGCTGGCTGTGTGGTGGGAACACTGACAGTGCTGGCTGTGTGGTGGGAGCACGGGCAGTGCTGGCTGTGAGGTGGGAGCACTGGCAGTGCTGGCTGTGTGGGGGGAGCACTGACAGTGCTGGCTGTGTGGGGAGCACTGACATTGCTGTCTGTGCGGTGGGAGCACATTTATTTATGTGGTGACTCAGTCCAGGTTCAGGGAGCAGATCAAGATTGCGGTGAAATATCCGGTTGCATCAATTATTAAATTAATGAGAAAATAAAACAGACTGAAAGCCCCTCAGCCAATCAGGAGTTCCAACCGCTGACTGACAGTCTCTCAGCCTATCAGTATCTCCTGGCGCTGACTGACAGCCTCTCAGCCAATCAGGAGCTGGGTCTGGGGCGTGGGGAACACTGACAGTGCTGGCTGTGTGGTGGGAGCACTGACAGTGCTGGCTGTGTGGGGGAGCACTGACAGTGCTGGCTGTGTGGGGGAGCGCTGACAGTGCTGGCTGTGTGGTGGGAGCATTGACAGTGCTGGCTGTGTGGTGGTAGCACTGACAGTGCTGGCTGTGTGGTGGTAGCACTGACAGTGCTGGCTGTGTGGGGGAGCGCTGACAGTGCTGGCTGTGTGGTGGGAGCACTGACAGTGGTGGCTGTGTGGGGGAGCGCTCACAGTGCTGGCTGTGTGGTGGGAGCACTGACAGTGGTGGCTGTGTGGTGGTAGCACTGACAGTGCTGGCTGTGTGGGGGAGCGCTGACAGTGCTGGCTGTGTGGTGGGAGCACTGACAGTGGTGGCTGTGTGGGGGAGCACTCACAGTGCTGGCTGTGTGGGGAGCACTGACAGTGCTGGCTGTGTGGTGGGAACACTGACAGTGCTGGCTCTGTGGGGGAGCACTGGCAGTGCTGGCTGTGTGGGGGAGCACTGACAGTGCTGGCTGTGTGGGGAGCACTGACAGTGCTGGCTCTGTGGGGGAGCACTGACAGAGCTGGCTGTGTGGGGGAGCACTGACAGTGCTGGCTGTGTGGGGGAGCACTGACAGTGCTGGCTGTGTGGTGGAAGCACTGACAGTGCTGGCTGTGTGGGGGAGCACTGACAGTGCTGGCTGTGGGGGGAGCACTGACAGTGCTGGCTGTGTGCGGGGAGCACTGACAGTGCTGGCTGTGTGGGGGAGCACTGACAGTGCTGGCTGTGTGGGGTGAGCACTGACAGTGCTGGCTGTGTGGGGGGAGCACTGGCAGTGCTGGCTGTGTGGGGGGAGCACTGACAGTGCTGGCTGTGTGGTGGGAGCACGGGCAGTGCTGGCTGTGTGGTGGGAGCACTGGCAGTGCTGGCTGTGTGGGGGGAGCACTGATAGTGCTGGCTGTGTGGGGAGCACTGACAGTGCTGGCTGTGTGGTGGGAGCACTAACAGTGCTGGCTGTGTGGGGGGAGGACTGACAGTTCTGGCTGTGTGGGGGGAGCACTGGCAGTGCTGGCTGTGTGGGGCGACCTCTGACAGTGCTGGCTGTGTGGGGGAGCACTGACAGTGCTGGCTGTGTGGTGGGAGCACTGACAGTGCTGGCTGTGTTGGGGAGCTCTGACAGTGCTGGCTGTGTGGTGGAGCACTGACAGTGCTGGCTGTGTGGTGGGAGCACTGACAGTGCTAGCTGTGTGGGTGGAGGACTGACAGTGCTGGCTCTGTGGGGGAGCACTGACAGTGCTAGCTGTGTGAGGGGAGCACTGACAGTGCTGGCTGTGTGGGTGGAGGACTGACAGTGCTGGCTCTGTGGGGGAGCACTGGCAGTGCTGGCTGTGTGGGGGGAGCACTGACAGTGCTGGTTGTGTGGTGGGAGCACTGACAGTGCTGGCTGTGTGGGGGAGCACTGACAGTGCTGGCTGTGTGGGGAGCACTGACAGTGCTGGCTGTGTGAGGGGAGCACTGACAGTGCTGGCTGTGTGGGGGAGCACTGACAGTGCTGGCCGTGTGGTGGGAGCACTGACAGTGCTGGCTGTGTGGGGGGTCACTGACAGTGCTGGCTGTGTGGGGGAGCACTGACAGTGCTGGCTGTGTGGTGGGAGCACTGACAGTGCTAGCTGTGTGGGTGGAGGACTGACAGTGCTGGCTCTGTGGGGGAGCACTGACAGTGCTGGCTGTGTGAGGGGAGCACTGACAGTGCTGGCTGGGTGGGGGGAGCACTGACAGTGCTGGCTGTATGGGGGTTCACTGACAGTTCTGGCTGTGTGGGGGAGCACTGGCAGTGCTGGCTGTGTGGGGGGAGCACTGACAGTGCTGGCTGTGTGGGGGAGCACTGACAGTGCTGGCTGCGTGGTGGGAGCACTGACAGTGCTGGCTGTGTGGTGGGAGCACTGACAGTGCTGGCTGTGTGGGGGAGCTCTGACAGTGCTGGCTGTGTGGGGGAGCACTGACAGTGCTGGCTGTGTGGGGGGAACACTGACAGTGCTGGCTGTGTGGGGGGAGCACTGACAGTGCTGGCTGTGTGGAGGGAGCACTGACAGTGCTGGCTGTGTGGTGGGAGCACTGACAGTGCAGGCTGTGTGGTGGGAGCACTGACAGTGCTGGCTGTGTGGGGAGCACTGACAGTGCTGGCTGCGTGGTGGAGCACTGACAGTGCTGGCTGTGTGGGGGAGCACTGACATTGCTGGCTGTGGGGGGAGCACTGACTGTGCTGGCGGTGTGGTGGGAGCACTGGCATTGCTGCCTGTGTGGGGGGAACACTGACAGTGCTGGCTGTGGTGGGAGCACTGACAGTGCTGGATGTGTGGGGGAGCACTGACAGTGCAGGCTGTGTGGGGGAGCACTGACAGTGCTGGTTGTGTGGGGAGCACTGACAGTGCTGGCTGTGTGAGGGGAGCACTGACAGTGCTGGCTGTGTGGGGGGAGCACTGACAGTGCTGGCCGTGTGGTGGGAGCACTGACAGTGCTGGCTGTGTGGGGGGAGCACTGACAGTGCTGGCTGTGTGGTGGGAGCACTGACAGTGCTAGCTGTGTGGGTGGAGGACTGACAGTGCTGGCTCTGTGGGGGAGCACTGACAGTGCTGGCTGTGTGAGGGGAGCACTGACAGTGCTGGCTGGGTGGGGGAGCACTGACAGTGCTGGCTGTGTGGGGGTTCACTGACAGTTCTAGCTGTGTGGGGGAGCACTGGCAGTGCTGGCTGTGTGGGGGGAGCACTGACAGTGCTGGCTCTGTGGGGGAGCACTGACAGTGCTGGCTGCGTGGTGGGAGCACTGACAGTGCTGGCTGTGTGGGGGAGCTCTGACAGTGCTGGCTGTGTGGGGAGCACTGACAGTGCTGGCTGTGTGGGGGGAACACTGACAGTGCTGGCTGTGTGGGGGGAGCACTGACAGTGCTGGCTGTGTGGAGGGAGCACTGACAGTGCTGGCTGTGTGGTGGGAGCACTGACAGTGCAGGCTGTGTGGTGGGAGCACTGACAGTGCTGGCTGTGTGGGGAGCACTGACAGTGCTGGCTGCGTGGTGGAGCACTGACAGTGCTGGCTGTGTGGGGGGAGCACTTACATTGCTGGCTGTGGGGGGGAGCACTGACTGTGCTGGCGGTGTGGTGGGAGCACTGGCATTGCTGGCTGTGTGGGGGGAACACTGACAGTGCTGGCTGTGTGGTGGGAGCACTGACAGTGCTGGATGTGTGGGGGAGCACTGACAGTGCAGGCTGTGTGGGGAGCACTGACAGTGCTGGCTGTGTGGGGTGAGCACTGACAGTGCTGGCTGTGTGGTGGGAGAACTGACAGTGCTGGCTGTGTGGGGGGAGCACTGACAGTGCTGGCTGTGGGGGGAGCACTGACAGTGCTGGCTGTGTGCGGGGAGCACTGACAGTGCTGGCTGTGTGGGGAGCACTCACAGTGCTGGCTGTGTGGGGTGAGCACTGACAGTGCTGGCTGTGGGGTGGGAGCACTGACAGTGCTGGCTGTGTGGGAGAGCACTGACAGTGCTGGCTGTGTGGTGGGTGCACTGACAGTGCTGGCTGTGTGGTGGGAGCACTGACAGTGCTGGCTGTGTGGGTGGGAGCACTGACAGTGCTGGCTGTGTGGTGGGAGCACTGACAGTGCTGGCTGTGTGTTCGGAGCACTGACAGTGCTGGCTGTGTGGGTGGAGCACTGGCAGTGCTTGCTGTGTGATGGGAGCACTGGCAGTGCTGGCTGTGTGGTGGGAGCACTGGCAGTGCTGGCTGTGTGGGGGGAGCACTGACAGTGCTGGCTGGGTGGGAGAACTGACAGTGCTGGCTGTGTGGGGGGAGCACTGACAGTGCTGGCTGTGGGGGGAGCACTGACAGTGCTGGCTGTGTGCGGGGAGCACTGACAGTGCTGGCTGTGTGGGGAGCACTCACAGTGCTGGCTGTGTGGGGTGAGCACTGACAGTGCTGGCTGTGGGGTGGGAGCACTGTCAGTGCTGGCTGTGTGGGAGAGCACTGACAGTGCTGGCTGTGTGGTGGGTGCACTGACAGTGCTGGCTGTGTGGTGGGAGCACTGACAGTGCTGGCTGTGTGGGTGGGAGCACTGACAGTGCTGGCTGTGTGGTGGGAGCACTGACAGTGCTGGCTGTGTGTTCGGAGCACTGACAGTGCTTGCTGTGTGGGTGGAGCACTGGCAGTGCTTGCTGTGTGATGGGAGCACTGGCAGTGCTGGCTGTGTGGTGGGAGCACTGGCAGTGCTGGCTGTGTGGGCGGAGCACTGACAGTGCTGGCTGTGTGTTGGGAGCACTGACAGTGCTGGCTGTGTGGGGTGAGCACTGACAGTGCTGGCTGTGTGGGGGGAGCACTGACAGTGCTGGCTGTGTGGGTGGAACACTGATAGTACTGGCTGTGTGGGGGGATTACTGACAGTGCTGGCTGTGTGGTGGGAGCACTGACAGTGCTGGCTGTGTGGTGGGAGCACGGGCAGAGCTGGCTGTGTGGTGGGAGCACTGACAGTGCTGGCTGTGTGGGGAGCACTGACAGTGCTGGCCGTGCGGTGGGAGCACATTTATTTATGTGGTGACTCAGTCCAGGTTCAGGGAGCAGATCAAGATCGCGGTGAAATATCCGGTTGCATCAATTATTAAATTAATGAGAAAATAAAACAGACTGAAAGCCCCTCAGCCAATCAGGAGTTCCAACCGCTGACTGACAGTCTCTCAGCCAATCAGGAGCTCCAGCCGCTGACTGACAGTCACTCAGCCAATTAGGAGCTCCAGCCGCCGACTGGCAGTCTCTCAGCCAATCAGGAGCTCCAACCGCTGACTGACAGTCTCTCAGCCTATCAGTATCTCCTGGCGCTGACTGACAGCCTCTCAGCCAATCAGGAGCTGGGTCTGGGGCGTGGGGAACACTGACAGTGCTGGCTGTGTGGTGGGGAGCACTGACAGTGCTGGCTGTGTGGTGGGAGCACTGACAGTGCTGGCTGTGTGGTGGGAGCACTGACAGTGCTGGCTGTGTGGGGGGAGCACTGACAGTGCTGGCTGTGGGGGAGCACTGACAGTGCTGGATGTGTGCGGGGAGCACTGACAGTGCTGGCTGTGTGGGGGAGCACTGACAGTTCTGGCTTTGTGGGGTGAGCACTGACAGTGCTGGCTGTGTGGGGGAGCACTGACAGTGCTGGCTGTGTGGGGTGAGCACTGACAGTGCTGGCTGTGTGGGGGGAGCACTGACAGTGCTGGCTGTGTGGTGGGAGCACTGGCAGTGCTGGCTGTGTGGGGGGAGCACTGACAGTGCTGGCTGTGTGGGGAGCACTGACAGTGCTGGCTGTGTGGTGGGAGCACTAACAGTGCTGGCTGTATGGGGGAGGACTGACAGTGCTGGCTGTGTGGGGCGAACTCTGACAGTGCTGGCTCTGTGGGGAGCACTGACAGTGCTGGCTGTGTGGGGGAGCACTGGCAGTGCTGGCTGTGTGGGGGAGCACTGACAGTGCTGGCTGTGTGGGGGAGCACTGACAATGCTGGCTTTGTGGTGGGAGCACTGACAGTGCTGGCTGTGTGGGGGAGCACTGGTAGTGCTGTCTGTGTGGGGGAGCACTGACAGTGCTGGCTGTGTGGGGGAGCACTGGCAGTGCTGGCTGTGTGGGGGAGCACTGACAGTGCTGGCTGTGTGGTGGAGCACTGACAGTTCTGGCTGTGTGGTGGGAGCACTGACAGTGCTAGCTGTGTGGGTGGAGGACTGACAGTGCTGGCTGTGTGGGGGAGCACTGACGGTGCTGGCTGTGTGGTGGGAGCACTGACAGTGCTGGCTGTGTGGGGGGCACTGACAGTGCTGGCTGTGTGGTGGAAGCACTGACAGTGCTGGCTGTGTGGGGTGAGCACTGACAGTGCTGGCTGTGTGGGGAGCACTGACAGTGCTGGCTGTGGGGAGCACTGACAGTGCTGGCTGTGTGGGGGGAGCACTGACTGTGCTGGCGGTGTGGTGGGAGCACTGGCATTGCTGGCTGTGTGTGGGAACACTGACAGTGCTGGCTATGTGGTGGGAGCACTGACAGTGCTGGATGTGTGGGGGAGCACTGACAGTGCTGGCTATGTGTGGGGGAGCACTGACAGTGCTGGCTGTGTGGGGGGAGCCCTGTCAGTGCTGGCTGTGTGGTGGGAGCACTGACAGTGCTCGCTGTGTGGGGGGAGCACTGACAGTGCTGGCTGTGTGGGGGGAGCACTGACAGTGCTGGCTGTGTGGGGGAGCACTGACAGTGCTGGCTATGTGTGGGGGAGCACTGACAGTGCTGGCTGTGTGGGGGGAGCCCTGTCAGTGCTGGCTGTGTGGTGGGAGCACTGACAGTGCTCGCTGTGTGGGGGGAGCACTGACAGTGCTGGCTGTGTGGGGGGAGCACTGACAGTGCTGGCTGTGTGGGGGAGCACTGACAGTGCTGGCTGTGTGGTGGGAGCACTGACAGTGCTGGCTGTGTGGGGGAGCACTGACAGTGCTGGCTGTGTGTTGGGAGCACTGACAGTGCTGGCTGTGTGGGGGGAGCACTGACAGTGATGGCTGTGTGGTGGGAGCACTGACATTGCTGGCTGTTGTGACGAGGCACTGGCAGTGGTGGCTGTGTGGGTGGAGCACTGACAGTTCTGGCTGTGTGGGGGAGCAGTGACAGTGCTGGCTGTGTGGGGTGAGCACTGACAGTGCTGGCTGTGTGGGGGAGCACTGACAGTGCTGGCTGTATGGGGGAAGCACTGACAGTGCTGGCTGTGTGGGGGAGCACTGACAGTGCTGGCTGTGTGGGTGGAGGACTGACAGTGCTGGCTGTGTGCGGAGCACTGACGGTGCTGGCTGTGTGGGGAGCACTGACAGTGCTGGCTGTGGGGGAGCACTGACAGTGCTGGCTGTGTGGGGGGAACACCGACAGTGCTGGCTGTGTGGGGGAGCACTGACAGTGCTGGCTGTGTGGAGGGAGCACTGACAGTGCTGGCTGTGTGGTGGGAGCACTGACAGTGCTGGCTGTGTGGGGGGGCACTGACAGTGCTGGCTGTGTGGGGTGAGCACTGACAGTGCTGGCTGTGTGGGGAGCACTGACAGTGCTGGCTGTGGGGGAGCACTGACAGTGCTGGCTGTGTGGGGGGAGCACTGATAGTGCTGGCTGTGTGGGGAGCACTGACAGTGCTGGCGGTGTGGGGGGAGCACTGACTGTGCTGGCGGTGTGGTGGGAGCACTGGCATTGCTGGCTGTGTGGGGGAACACTGACAGTGCTGGCTATGTGGTGGGAGCACTGACAGTGCTGGATGTGTGGGGGAGCACTGACAGTGCTGGCTATGTGTGGGGGAGCACTGACAGTGCTGGCTGTGTGGGGGGAGCCCTGTCAGTGCTGGCTGTGTGGTGGGAGCACTGACAGTGCTCGCTGTGTGGGGGGAGCACTGACAGTGCTGGCTGTGTGGGGGGAGCACTGACAGTGCTGGCTGTGTGGTGGGAGCACTGACAGTGCTCGCTGTGTGGGGGGAGCACTGACAGTGCTGGTTGTGTGGGGGGGAGCACTGACAGTGCTGGCTGTGTGGTGGGAGCACTGACAGTGCTGGCTGTGTGTTGGGAGCACTGACAGTGCTGGCTGTGTGGGGGGAGCACTGACAGTGATGGTTGTGTCAGTGGAGCACTGACAGTGCTGGCTGTGTGGTGGGAGCACTGACATTGCTGGCTGTTGTGACGAGGCACTGGCAGTGATGGCTGTGTGGGTGGAGCACTGACAGTGCTGGCTGTGTGGGGGAGCACTGACAGTGCTGGCTGTGTGGGGTGAGCACTGACAGTGCTAGCTGTGTGGGGGAGGACTGACAGTGCTGGCTGTGTGGGGCGAACTCTGACAGTGCTGGCTCTGTGGGGAGCACTGACAGTGCTGGCTGTGTGGGGGGAGCACTGGCAGTGCTGGCTGTGTGGGGTGAACACTGACAGTGCTGGCTGTGTGGGGGAGCACTGACAGTGCTGGCTGTGTGGTGGAGCACTGACAGTGCTGGCTGTGTGGTGGGAGCACTGACAGTGCTAGCTGTGTGGGTGGAGGACTGACAGTGCTGGCTGTGTGGGGAGCACTGACGGTGCTGGCTGTGTGGGGTGCACTGACAGTGCTGGCTGTGTGGTGGGAGCACTGACAGTGCTGGCTGTGTGGGGGAGCACTGACAGTGCTGGCTTTTGGGAGCACTGACAGTGCTGGCTGTGTGGGGGGAACACTGACAGTGCTGGCTGTGTGGGGGAGCACTGACAGTGCTGGCTGTGTGGAGGGAGCACTGACAGTGCTGGCTGTGTGGTGGGAGCACTGACAGTGCTGGCTGTGTGGGGGAGCACTGACAGTGCTGGCTGTGTGGTGGGAGCACTGACAGTGCTGGCTGTGTGGGGGAGCACTGACAGTGCTGGCTGTATGGGGAGCACTGACAGTGCTGGCTGTGGGGGAGAACTGACAGTGCTGGCTGTGTGGGGGGAGCACTGATAGTGCTGGCTGTGTGGGGGAGCACTGACAGTGCTGGCGGTGTGGGGGGAGCACTGACTGTGCTGGCGGTGTGGTGGGAGCACTGGCATTGCCGGCTGTGTGGGGGAACACTGACAGTGCTGGCTATGTGGTGGGAGCACTGACAGTGCTGGATGTGTGGGGGAGCACTGACAGTGCTGGCTGTGTGGGGGAGCACTGACAGTGCTGACTGTGTGGGGGGAGCCCTGTCAGTGCTGGCTGTGTGGGGGGAGCACTGACAGTGCTGGCTGTGTGGTGGGAGCACTGACAGTGCTCGCTGTGTGGGGGGAGCACTGACAGTGCTGGCTGTGTGGGGGGAGCACTGACAGTGCTGGCTGTGTGGGGGAGCACTGACAGTGCTGGCTGTGTGTTGGGAGCACTGACAGTGCTGGCTGTGTGGGGGGAGCACTGACAGTGATGGCTGTGTCGGTGGAGCACTGACAGTGCTGGCTGTGTGGTGGGAGCACTGACATTGCTGGCTGTTGTGACGAGGCACTGGCAGTGATGGCTGTGTGGGTGGAGCACTGACAGTGCTGGCTGTGTGGGGGGAGCACTGACAGTGCTGGCTGTGTGGGGGAGCACTGACAGTGATGGCTGTGTCGGTGGAGTACAGGCAGTGCTGGCTGTGGGATGGCTCTGAACTGACATAAACTGTCCATTGTGAACTGACGTAAAATGGCCACCGTGAACTGACATAAAATGGCTGCCGTGAACTGACATAAAATGGCCAACGTGAACGGACATAACATGGCCACCGTGAACTGACATAAAATGGCCATTGCGAGCTGACATAAAATGCCCCCCTTCAACCAATGTAAAATGACCACCGTGAACTGACATAAAATGGCTGCCATGAACTGACATTAAATGGTCACCGCGAATGGACATACAATGGCTGCCGTGAGCTAACATAAAATAGCCACCGTGACCTGACATAAAATGGCCGCCATGAACTGACATAAAATAGCCACCGTGAACTGACATACAATGGCCACCGTGAACTGACATAAAATGGCCACCGTGAACTGACATAAAATGGCCATTGCGAGCTGATATAAAACGGCCCCCGTGAACGGACATACAATGGCCACCGTGAACTGACATAAAATGGCCATTGCGAGCTGACATAAAACGGCTCCCTTCAACCGACATAAAATGACCACCATGAACTGACATAAAATGGCCACCGTGTACTGACATAAAATGGCCCCTTCGACTGAATAAAATGGCCCCCATGAACTGACATAAAATGGCTACCGTGAACTGAGATAAAATGGCCACTGACAGTGCTGGCTGTGGGGGAGAACTGACAGTGCTGGCTGTGTGGGGGGAGCACTGATAGTGCTGGCTGTGTGGGGGAGCACTGACAGTGCTGGCGGTGTGGGGGGAGCACTGACTGTGCTGGCGGTGTGGTGGGAGCACTGGCATTGCCGGCTGTGTGGGGGAACACTGACAGTGCTGGCTATGTGGTGGGAGCACTGACAGTGCTGGATGTGTGGGGGAGCACTGACAGTGCTGGCTGTGTGGGGGAGCACTGACAGTGCTGACTGTGTGGGGGGAGCCCTGTCAGTGCTGGCTGTGTGGGGGGAGCACTGACAGTGCTGGCTGTGTGGTGGGAGCACTGACAGTGCTCGCTGTGTGGGGGGAGCACTGACAGTGCTGGCTGTGTGGGGGGAGCACTGACAGTGCTGGCTGTGTGGGGGAGCACTGACAGTGCTGGCTGTGTGTTGGGAGCACTGACAGTGCTGGCTGTGTGGGGGGAGCACTGACAGTGATGGCTGTGTCGGTGGAGCACTGACAGTGCTGGCTGTGTGGTGGGAGCACTGACATTGCTGGCTGTTGTGACGAGGTAAAACGGCCCCCGTGAACGGACATACAATGGCCACCGTGAACTGACATAAAATGGCCATTGCGAGCTGACATAAAACGGCTCCCTTCAACCGACATAAAATGACCACCATGAACTGACATAAAATGGCCACCGTGTACTGACATAAAATGGCCCCTTCGACTGAATAAAATGGCCCCCATGAACTGACATAAAATGGCTACCGTGAACTGAGATAAAATGGCCACCATGAACTGACATAAAATGGCACCGGTGAACTGACATAAAATGGCCACCGTGAACTGACATAAAATGGCCCCCGTGAACCGACATGAACTGGCCACCGCAAATGAGATAAAATGGCCATTGCAAACTGACAGAACATGGCCATTGTGAACTGACATACAATGGTCATTGTGAACTGACATACAGTGGCCATTGTGAACTGACATACAATGGCCACCATGAACTGACATAAAATGGCCATTGTGAACTGACATAAAATGGCCATTGCGAACTGACATACAATGGCCATTGTGAACTGACATGCAATGGCCACCATGAACTGACATAAAATGTCCACTGTGAACTGACATACAATGGCCATTGTGAACTGACATACAATGGCCACCATGAACTGACATAAAATGGCCATTGTGAACAGACATAAAATGACCACCGTGAACTGACATACAATGGATCCCGTGAACTGACATAAAATGGCATTGTTAACAGATATACAATGGCCACCGTGAACTGACATAAAACGGCCATTGTGAACTGACATGAAAAATCCACTGTGAACTGACATACAATGGCCACAGTGAACTGACATAAAATGACCATTGTGAACAGACATAAAATGGCCACCGTGTACTGACATAAAATGGACCCCGTGAACTGACATAAAATGGCATTGTGAACAGATATACAATGGCCACCGTGAACTGACATAAAACGGCCATTGTGAACTGACATGAAATGGACACTGTGAAATGATATACAATGGCTGCCGTGAACTGGCATAAAATGGTCACTGTGAACTGACAAAAAATGGCCATTGTGAACTGACATACAATGGCCATTGTGAACTGACATACAATGGCCCCCGTGAACTGACATAAAATGGTCATTGCGACCTGACATAAAACAGCCCCCGTGAACTGACATAAACTGTCCATTGTGAACTGCATACAATGATTCCCTTGAACTGACATAAAATGGCCATTGTGAGCAGACATAAAATGGCCATTGTGAACTGACATAAAATGGCCATTGCGACCTGACATAAAAAGGCCCCCGTGAACTGATATAAACTGTCCATTCTGAACTGACATACAATGGCCCCCATGAACTAACATAAAATGGCCATTGTGAACTGACATAAAATGGCCACTGTGAACTGAAATAAAATGGCCACTGTGAACTGATATACAATGGCCGCCGTGAACTGACATAAAATGGCCATTGCGACCTGACATAAAAAGGCACCCGTGAACTGACATAAAATGGCCCCCGTGAACTGACATAAACTGTCCATTGTGAACTGACATACAATGGCCCCCTTGAACTGACATAAAATGGCCAATGTGAACAGACATAAAATGGCCATTGTGAACTGACATACAATGGCCACCTTGAACTGACATAAAATGTCCATTGTGAACTGACATACAATGGCCCCCGTGAACTGACATAAAATGGCCATTGCGACCTGACATAAAACAGCCCCCGTGAACTGACATAAACTGTCCATTGTGAACTGACATACAATGGCCCCCTTGAACTGACATAAAATGGCCAATGTGAGCAGACATAAAATGGCCATTGTGAACTGACATAAAATGGCCATTGCGACCTGACATAAAAAGGCCCCCGTGAACTGATGTAAACTGTCCATTCTGAACTGACATACAATGGCCCCCTTGAACTGACATAAAATGGCCATTGTGAACTGACATAAAATGGCCACTGTGAACTGAAATAAAATGGCCACTGTGAACTGATATACAATGGCCGCCGTGAACTGACATAAAATGGCCATTGCGACCTGACATAAAAAGGCACCCGTGAACTGACATAAAATGGCCCCCGTGAACTGACATAAAATGGCCCCCGTGAACTGACATAAAATGGCATTGTGAACAGATATACAATGGCCACCGTGAACTGACATAAAACGGCCATTGTGAACTGACATGAAATGTCCACTGTGAACTGACATACAATGGCCACAGTGAACTGACATAAAATGACCATTGTGAACAGACATAAAATGGCCACCGTGTACTGACATAAAATGGACCCCGTGAACTGACATAAAATGGCATTGTGAACAGATATACAATGGCCACCGTGAACTGACATAAAACGGCCATTGTGAACTGACATGAAATGGCCACTGTGACCTGATATACAATGGCTGCCGTGAACTGGCATAAAATGGTCACTGTGAACTGACAAAAAATGGCCATTGTGAACTGACATACAATGGCCATTGTGAACTGACATACAATGGCCCCCGTGAACTGACATAAAATGGCCATTGCGACCTGACATAAAACAGCCCCCGTGAACTGACATAAACTGTCCATTGTGAACTGCATACAATGATTCCCTTGAACTGACATAAAATGGCCATTGTGAGCAGACATAAAATGGCCATTGTGAACTGACATAAAATGGCCATTGCGACCTGACATAAAAAGGCCCCCGTGAACTGATATAAACTGTCCATTCTGAACTGACATACAATGGCCCCCATGAACTGACATAAAATGGCCATTGTGAACTGACATAAAATGGCCACTGTGAACTGAAATAAAATGGCCACTGTGAACTGATATACAATGGCCGCCGTGAACAGACATAAAATGGCCATTGCGACCTGACATAAAAAGGCACCCGTGAACTGACATAAAATAGCCCCCGTGAACTGACATAAACTGTCCATTGTGAGCTGACATACAATGGCCCCCTTGAACTGACATAAAATGGCCAATGTGAACAGACATAAAATGGCCATTGTGAACTGACATACAATGGCCACCTTGAACTGACATAAAATGTCCATTGTGAACTGACATACAATGGCCCCCGTGAACTGACATAAAATGGCCATTGCGACCTGACAGAAAACAGCCCCCGTGAACTGACATAAACTGTCCATTGTGAACTGACATACAATGGCCCCCTTGAACTGACATAAAATGGCCAATGTGAGCAGACATAAAATGGCCATTGTGAACTGACATAAAATGGCCATTGCGACCTGACATAAAAAGGCCCCCGTGAACTGATATAAACTGTCCATTCTGAACTGACATACAATGGCCCCCTTGAACTGACATAAAATGGCCATTGTGAACTGACATAAAATGGCCACTGTGAACTGAAATAAAATGGCCACTGTGAACTGATATACAATGGCCGCCGTGAACTGACATAAAATGGCCTCCGTGAACTGACATAAAATGGCCCCCGTGAACTGACATAAAATGGCCACCGTGAACTGACATAAAATGCCCCCGTGAACCGACATGAACTGGCCACCGCAACTGAGATAAAATGGCCATTGCAAACTGACATAAAATGGCCATTGTGAACTGACATACGATGGCCACCATGAACTGAGATAAAATGGCCATTGCAAACTGACATAAAATGGCCATTGTGAACTGACATACAGTGGCCACTGTGAACTGACATAAAATGGCTGCCGTGAACTGATATACAATGGCCCCCGTGAACTGATATAAAATGTCCATCGTGAACTGACATGAAACGGCCCCGTGAACTGACATAAAATGGCGGCCATGAGCTAACATAAAATAGCCACCGTGACCTGACATAAAATGGCCACCATGAACTGACATACAATGGCCACCGTGAACTGACATAAAATGGCCATTGCGAGCTGACATAAAATTGCCCCCATCAACCGACATAAAATGACCATCGTGAACCGACATAAAATGGCCACCGTGTACTGACATAAAATGGCCCCCATCGACTGAATAAAATGGCCCCCGTGAACTGACAAAAATGGCCACTGTGAATTGAGATAAAATGGCCACCGTGAACTGACAAAAAATGGGCACCATGAACTGACATAAAATGGCCCCCGTGAACTGACATAAAATGGCCACCGTGAACTGACATAAAATGGCCCCCGTGAACCGACATGAACTGGCCACTGAAACTGAGATAAAATGGCCATTGCATACTGACATAAAATGGCCATTGTGAACTGACATGCAATGGCCATTGTAAACTGACATACAATGGCCATTGTGAACTGACATGCAATGGCCATTGTGAACTGACATACAATGGCCACCATGAACTGACATAAAATGGCCCCCGTAAACTGACATAAAATTGCCACCGTGAACTGACATAAAATGGCCCCCGTGAACCGACATGTACTGGCCACCGCAACTGAGATAAAATGGCCATTGCAAACTGACATAAAATGGCCATTGTAAACTGACATACAATGGCCACCGTGAACTGACACAAAATAGCGATTGTGAACTGACATACAATGGCCATTGTGAACTGACATATAAATGGCCACCATGGACTGACATAAAATGGCCCCCGTGAACTGACATAAAATGCCCACCGTGAACTGACATAAAATGGCCCCCGTGAACCAACATATACTGGCCACCGCAACTGAGATAAAATGGTCATTGCAAACTGACATAAAATGGCCATTGTGAACTGATATACAATGGCCACCGTGAACTGACATAAAATGGCCATTGCGACCGGACGTAAAAAGGCCCCCGTGAACAGATATAAAATGTCCATCGTGAACTGACATAAAATGGCCCCGTGAACTGAGATAAAATGGCCGCCATGAGCTAACATAAAATAGCCACCGTGAGCTGACATAAAGTTGCCGCCATGAACCGACATAAAATGACCACCGTGAACTGACATAAATTGGCCACCGTAAACTGATAAAAAATGGCCCCCATTGACTGAATAAAATGGCCTCCTTGAACTGACATAAAATGGCCACCGTGACCTGACATAAAATGGCCTCCGTGAACCGACATGAACTGGCCACCGCAACTGAGATAAAATGGCCATTGCAAACTGACATAAACTGGCCATTGTGAACTGACATACAATGGCCATTGTGAACTGACATGCAATGGCCACCGTGAACTGACACAAAATGGCCACCGTCAACTGATAAAAAAATGGCCATTGCACACTGACATAAAATGGCCATTGTGAACTGACATACAATGGCCATTGTGAACTGACATACAATGGCCACCATGAACTGACATAAAATGGCCATTGTGAACTGACATAAAATGGCCATTGTGAACTGACTCACAATGGCCACCGTGAACTGACATAAAATGGCCATTGTGAACTGACATAAAATGGCCATTGTGAACTGAAGAAAAATGGTCATGGCAAACTGACATAAAATGGCCATTGTGAACTGACATACAATGGCCATTGTGAACTGACATACAATGGCCACCATGAACTGACATAAAATGGCCATTGTGAACTGACATAAAAAAGCGATTGCGACCTGACATAAAAAGGGCCCCGTGAACTGACATAAAATGGCCACTTTTAACTGAGATAAAATGGCCACCGTGAACTGAAATAAAATGGCCATTGTGAACTGACATACAATAGCCACCATGAACTGACATAAAATGGCCCCCGTGAACTGTGCATAAAATGGCCACCGTGAACTGACATAAAATGGCCCACGTGAACCGACATGAACTGGCCGTCACAACTGAGATAAAATGGCCATTGCAAACTGACATAAAATGGCCATTGTGAACGGACATACAATGACCACCGTGAACTGACATAAAATGGCCATTGCAAACTGACATAAAATGGCCATTGTGAACGGACATACAATGGCCACCGTGAACTGACATAAAATGGCCATTGCAAATTGACATAAAATGGCCATTGCAAATTGACATAAAATGGCCATTGTGAACTGACATACAATGGCCACCGTGAACTGACATAAAATGGTCATTGTGAACTGACATAAAATGGCCATTGTGAACTGACATACAGTGGACACCGTGAACTGACATAAAATGGCTGCCGTGAACTGACATACAATGGCCGCCGTGAACTGACATAAAATGGCCATTGCGAGCAGACATAAAAAGGCCCCCGTCAACCGACATTAAATGACCACCGTGAACTGACATAAAATGGCCACCGTGTACTGACATAAAATGGCACCCATCGACTGAATAAAATGGCCCCCGTGAACTGACATAAAATGGCCACTGTGAACTGAGATAAAATGGCCACCGTGAACTGACATAAAATGGCCATTGTGAACTGACATACAATAGCCACCATGAACTGACATAAATGGCCCCCGTGAACTGATATAAAATGGCCACCGTGAACTGACATAAAATGGTCCCCGTGAACCGACATGAACTGGCCACCGCAACTGAGATAAAATGGCCATTGCAAACTGACACAAAATGGCCATTGTGAACTGACATGCAATGGCCATTGTAAACTGACATACAATGGCCACCGTGAACTGACACAAAATGGCCACCGTCAACTGAGAAAAAAATGGCCTTTGCAAACTGACATAAAATGTCCATTATGAACTGACATACAATGGCCATTGTGAACTAACATACAATGGCCACCATGAACTGACATAAAATGGCCCCCATGAACTGACATAAAATGGCCACCGTGAACTGACATAAAATGGTCCCCGTGAACCGACATGAACTGGCCACCGCATCTGAGATAAAATGGCCATTGCAAACTGACATAAAATGGCCATTGTGAACTGACAAAAAATGTCCATTGCAAATTGACATAAAATGGCCATTGTGAACTGACATACAATGGCCACCGTGAACTGACATAAAATGGCCATTGTGAACTGACATAAAATGGGCATTGTGAACTGACATAAAATGGCCATTGTGAACTGACATAAAATGGCCACTGTGAACTGACATAAAATGGCCAATGTGAATTGACATACAATGGCCACCGTGAACTGAAATAAAATGGCCCCCGTGAACTGACATAAAATGGCCAATGTGAACTGACATAAAATGGCCATTGTGAACTGACATAAATGGCCAATGTGAACTGACATACAATGGCTACCGTGAACTGACATAAAATGGCCATTCTGAACTGACATACAATAGCCATTGCGACCTGACACAAAATGGCCCCCGTGAACTGACATTAACTGTCCATTGTGAACTGACACAAAATGGCCATTGCGACCTGACATGAACTGTCCATTGTTAACTGACATAAAATGGCTATTGTGAACTGACATAAAATGGCTCCCGTGAACCGACATAAAATGGCCACCGTGAACTGACATACAATGGCCATTGTGAACTGACATACTAATGGCCGACTGCTGGTTGTGGATTTTGTTTTGGCAGAGTCCCAGAGAGAGACGGAGAGACCGAGAGACCGAGAGAGATGGAGAGGGGAGAACAGCCTCCCCCCACCGAGAGAGATGGAGAAGGGGAACCCCCTCCCCCACCGAGAGAGATGGAGAAGAGGAACCCCCCCCCCCCCCCACCGAGCGAGATGGAGAAGGGGTAACCCCCCCTCCCCCCACAGAGAGAGATGGAGAGGGGAGAACTCCCCCTCCACCGAGAGAGATGGAGAGGGTGGACCCCCCCCCCCCCGCTGAGAGAGAAGGAGAGGGCGACCCCCCCACCACCGAGAGAGATGGAGAGGGGGGACCCCCCACCGAAAGAGATGGAGAGGGGGGACTCCCCCAGCGAGAGAGATGGAGAGGGGGACCCCCCCCACCGAGAGAGATGGAGAGGCGGGAACCCCCACACCCACCGAGAGAGATGGAGAGGGGGGAACTCCCCCTCCACCGAGAGAGATGGAGAGGGTGGACCCCCCCCCCCGCCGAGAGAGATGGAGAGGGTGGACCTCACCCCCCTGCCGAGAGAGATGGAGAGGGTGGACCCCCCCCCCGCCGAGAGAGATGGAGAGGGTGGACCCCCCCCCCCCCCCGCCGAGAGAGATGGAGAGGGTGGACCCCCCCCCCGCCGAGAGAGATGGAGAGGGGGCCCCCCTCCACCGAGAGAGATGGAGAGGGGGGAACTTTGCCCCCACCGAGAGAGATGGAGAGAGGGGAGCCCTGCCCCCACCGAGAGAGATGGAGAGAGGGGAGCCCTGCCCCCACCGACAGAGATGGAGAGGGGAGAACTCCCCCTCCACCGAGAGAGATGGAGAGGCGGGAACACCCCACCCACCGAGAGAGATGGAGAGGGGGGACCCTTCCCCCCCCCCCACCCCCACCGAGACGGAGAGGAAAACTGCAGGGGATGGGCACAATGGAAATGTGGAGCTTGTTCAAAGAACAGCTACTGCGTGTCCTTGATAAGTATGTACCTGTCAGGCAGGGAGGAAGTGGTCGAGCAAGGGAACCGTGGTTTACTAAGGCAGTTGAAACACTTGTCTAGAGGAAGAAGGAAGGAGGCTTATGTAAAGATGAGACATGAAGGTTCAATAAGGGCGCTCGAGAGTTACAAGTTAGCTAGAAAGGACCTAAAGAGGGAGCTAAGAAGAGCCAGAAGGGGACATGAGAAGTCTTTGGATGGTAGGATCAAGGATAACCCTCAAGCTTTCTACAGATATGTCAGGAATAAAAGAATGACTTGGGTAAGAGTAGGGCCAGTCAAGGACAGGAGTGGGAAGTTGTGCTTGGAGTCCGTGGAGATAGGAGAGGTGCTATACGAATATTTTTCATCACTATTCACACAGGAAAAAGACAATGTTGACGAGGAGAATACTGAGATTCAGGCTACTCGACTAGAAGGACTTGAGGTTCATAAGGCAGAGGTGTTAACTATTCTGGAAAGGGTGAAAATAGACAAGTCCCCCTAGCCGGATGGGATTTATCCTAGGATTCTCTGGCAAATGCTGTCCCCTTGTTCAAGAAGGGGAGTAGAGACAACCCCGGTAAATATAGACCAGTGAGCCTTACTTCTGTTGTGGGCAAAATCTTGGAAAGGTTTTTAAGAGATAGGGTGTATAATCATCTGGAAAGGAATAATTTGATTAGACATAGTCAACACGGTTTTGTGAAGGGTCGGTTGTGCCTCACAAACCATATAGAGTTCTTTGAGAAGGTGAGAAACAGGTGGATGAGGGTAAAGCAGTTGATGTGGTGTATATGGATTTCAGTAACGCGTTTGACAAGGTTCCCCACGGTAGGCTACTGCAGAAAATACGGAAGCATGGGATTCAGGAAGATTTAGCAGTTTGGATCAGAAATTGGCTAGCTGGAAGAAGACAAAGGGTGGTGGTTGATGGGAAGTGTTCAGACTGGAGTCCAGTTACTAGTGGTGTACCACAAGGATCTGTATTGGGGCCACTGCTGTTTGTCATTTTTATAAATGACCTGGAGGAGGGCGCAGAAGGATGGGTGAGTAAATTTGCAGCTGACACTAAAGTCGGTGGAGTTGTGGACAGTGCGGAAGGATGTTACAAGTTACAGAGGGACATAGATAAGCTGCAGCGCTGGGCTGAGAGGTGGCAAATGGAGTTTAATGCAGAAAAATGTGAGGTGATTCATTTAGGAAGGAATAACAGGAAGACAGCGTACTGGGCTAATGGTAAGATTTTTGGCAGTGTGGATGAGCAGAGAGATCTCGGTGTCCATGTACATAGATCCCTGAAAGTTGCCACTCAGGTTGAGAGGGTTGTTAAGAAGGTGTACGGTGTGTTAGCTTTTATTGGTAGAGTGTCTGAATTTTGGAGCCATGAGGTCATGTTGCAGCTGTACAAAACTCTGGTGCGGCCGCATTTGGAGTATTGCGTGCAATTCTGGTCGCCGCATTATAGGAAGGATGTGGAAGCATTGGAAGGGTGCAGAGGAGATTTACCAGAATGTTGCCTGGTTATGGAGGGAAGATCTTATGAGGAAAGGCTGAGGGACTTGAGGCTGTTTTCGTTAGAGAGAAGAAAGTTAAGAGGTGACTTAATTGAGGCATACAAGGTGATCAGAGGATTGGATAGGGTGGACAGTGAGAGCCTTTTTCCTCGGATGGTGATGTCTAGCACGAGGGGACATAGCTTTAAATTGAGGGGAGATAGATATAAGACAGATGTCAGAGGTACGTTCTTTACTCAGAGAGTAGTAAGGGCGTGGAATGCTCTGCCTGCAACAGTAGTGGACTCGCCACACTAAGGGCATTCAAATGGTCATTGGATAGACATATGGACGATAAGGGAATAGTGTAGATGGGCTTCAGAGTGGTTTCACAGGTCGGCGCAACATCGAGGGCCGAAGGGCCTGTACTGCGTTGTAATGTTCTATGAGAGAGATGGAGAGAGGGGAACAGCCACCTCCCCACCGAGAGTGATGGAGAGGGGGGACCCCCCACCGAGAGGGATGGAGAGTGGGGACGCCCCCACCGAGAGGGATGGAGAGGGGGGAACAGCCACCTCCCCACCGAGAGTGATGGAGAGGGGGGACCCCCCACCGAGAGGGATGGAGAGGGGGGAACCCCCACCCCACCGAGAGAGATGGAGTGGGAGAACCCCCCCCCCCCCACCGAGAGAGATGGAGAGGGGAAACCCCCCCCCCCACCACCGAGAGAGATGGAGGGGGGGAATCCTCCCACACCGAGAGAGATGGAGAGACCGAATCCCCCCACACCGAGAGAGATGGAGAGGGCGAATCCCCCCACACCGAGAGAGATGGAGGGGGGTATCCCCCCCACCGAGAGTTGTGGAGTGGGGGGACCCCCCGCCCCCACCGAGAGGGATGGAGGGGGGACCCCCCCACCGAGAGGGATGGAGAGGGGGGAACCCCCACCACCACCGAGAGAGATGGAGAGGGGGGACCCCCCACCGAGAGAGATGGAGTGGGGGAACCCCCCCCCCACCGAGAGAGATGGAGAGGGGGGACCCCCCACCGAGAGAGATGGAGTGGGGGAACCCCCCCCCACCGAGAGAGATGGAGTGGGGGAACCCCCCCCCACCGAGAGAGATGGAGAGGGGGGACCCCCCCACCGAGAGAGATGGAGTGGGGGAACCCCCCCACCCACCGAGAGAGATGGAGAGGGGAAACCCCCCCCACCACCGAGAGAGATGGAGGGGGGGAATCCCCCCACACCGAGAGAGATGGAGAGGGCGAATCCCCCCACACCGAGAGAGATGGAGGGGGGAAATCCCCCCACCGAGAGTTGTGGAGTGGGGAGAACCCCCCCCCCCCCACCGAGAGGGATGGAGAGGGGGAACCCCCCCCCAATCCACTGAAAGAACACGGCTGAAACCGATGGAGGGAGAAAAGAAAGGGGGGGTAAGGGGGTAAACAAGGAGCAGGGGGTCACACACCAGGTCGGCCAGGAAGGGCATCACGGAGGGTCTGCGGGGGAGAGAGGGGAAGGTTTAGGGAAAGGGGGTTTGGGGGGGGGGGGCAGACACGCCGAACTGAACGGCAACAGTTTGTAACGATAGAAACGTAAGAGAAAGCCTTTTCACTCTCTGAGAAATGTAAACTAGCCGCAATGCTCAGAATTGTGGAAACGGCAATAAAAAGATTTTTACAATAAATCCAGAGCCCAGTTCAGTTTTTCCAATTCAGGGGCAACTTAGCGCGGCCCATCCACCTGCCCTGCACATCTTTGGGTTGTGGGGGTGAGACCCAGGCTAACACGGGGAGAACGTGCAAACTCCACACGGACAGTGACCCAGAGCCGGGATTGAACAGTGGTTAGCACTGCTGCCTCACAGCTACAGGGCCCCAGGTTCGATTCCCTGCTTAGATCACTGTCTGTGCGGAGTCTGGACGTCCTCCCCGTGTCTGCGTGGGTTTCCTCCGGGTGCTCCGGTTTCCTCCCACCGTCCAAAGACGTGCAGGTTAGGTGGGTTGGCGGTGATCAATGCAAATTGCCCACAGTATCTAAAGATGTTCAGGTTAGGTGGGGTGACAGCGACGGGATAGGGGAGTGGGCCCAGGTATGGCGCTCTCTTCAGGGTTCACACTGTCTCTGTCATTATTGTTTACACCGACAATGCTGCCAAACTTTCTATCAAACTTTCTATCTCATTATCTTCAATCAGTACTCAACAAAGTCAAACTGAGACACACAGACACACACACACACACACACACACAAAGGCATACACACACACAGGCACACACACAGGCACACACACACACGCACACACAGGCATACACACACACAGGCACACACACAGGCACACACACATACACACACACAGACACACACAGACACACAGTCACACACTGCAATGAAGTTACTGAGAAAAGTCCCTAGTCTCCAAACTCTGGCGCCTGTTCGGGTACACTGAGGGTGAATACATAATGTCCAATTCACCAAACAGCACGTCCTTCGGGACGTCAGGGGGGAAACCGGAGCACCCGGGAGAAACCCACGCGGACAAGCGGAGAACGTGCAGACTCCGCACAGACTGCGACCCAAACCGGGATTCGAACCTGGGGCTCTGGAGCTGTGAGGCCGCAGTGCTACCCACTGTGCTACCGTGTAACTTCCAGTGCCGCATAAAGAATGCCACAGATAACCCCCCCCCCCTCAACACACACACACGTGTACAGAAAAACAGATACTCAAACTCAGACAGACTGGGTCAATACATCTTTCAAATGGAGCGAGATCCATTCTCCACCTTTAACTTGGAGAGGTGTATCTGGCCTGTGTGTGACCCAAGTCACACACTGACTCTGAACATCCTCACAGCAGCTTGGGGACAGATAATTCTGAAGCACTTTTCATAACCTTTGGGTATCACAAACTGCTTCACAGGCAATGGAGCCCTTTTGAAAGGTGGTAATTTAGGAAATGGACCAGCTAATTTCAGAGAGACACACAGAAACAGGATGAGATTGTGCTGTACATGTTTCACAGCTGTCACTGAGACACACACGAGATGTACAATATCAATTATTATTCTGAAGCATTTTGATTAAATCAGCCCTGAGACTGAATTCCAGTGTTTCAGAGTAAAGCTCCATCTACACTGCCCATCAAACACACACAACCCAAATACTGTCTGGGGTTAAATACAGAGTCAAAATCCCTCTGTCCTGTCCAAGGAATTTTTCATTGCAGATAGTTATTTTTATTTTTTGGAAAAGCAGAACTTAAATTGCACCGAATCCCAGGGTGGACTCTTGTTTATTTCAGCCCTTCACATTCAAATGTGAAGTTTAAGGTCCGATTACAGGTGTCTGCTTGTCTCTGTTTGTATATTCTCTGTTACTGTTGTTTTGTCACTTGTCTGAAGCATTTGAATAATAGGCCTTGGTTAATCAATCCTTCCTCACAGCACATGGAAGTTGTGAATCTTCAAGGCTCTCAGTCTAATGTAGTTAAAAAACAACTGCTTCCTTTGATCCTCAATCCATTTCCCAACCCGAAAAAGATCTCACACCTTTCCACAATGCAGGAATATCTCCATCAAAACCTCTAATCAGTTCCCCATACACTTGTTAAACTTGCCTGTGTGAAGTAAATTCCACTGACAGATTCCGAAAGCTGCACAGAGCAATGACTGGTTATTTTAAACTTTGAAACGGAACTATTTTAACTTGTCCATCAGTCCTATTAAACAGAAATGTTCTCCCTGTGGGCTGACAGTCTCTCAGCAAGATTGAAACATTGAGGGACCCCGCGTCCTGCATTTGACAACATTTGTGGCACTTCCACAATCTACGACACATTGCTGTCTGTATTGTGTGAATCCAACTGTGAAATATCTGTCCAGTTTAAACTTCCACTGTTTCTGCCTTGTCATCATTGATAAAGATCACGGTTTGATCACCCCTCTGTCTGAGGTGGGAGTGGGAGCATCGAGGGCTGCAGGCCCGTCCTCCTGTCCTCCCACCCCTCTGCCTGAGGTGGGACTGGGACCATCCAGGCTGCAGGCCCGGCCTCCTGACCTCCCACCCCTCTGCCTGAGGTGGGAGTGGGACCGCCTGGGGCTGCAGGCCCAGCCTCCTGTCCTCCCACCCCTCTGTCTGAGGTGGGAGTGGGACCGCCTGGGGCTGCAGGCCCGGCCTCCTGTCCTCCCACCCCTCTGTCTGAGGTGGGAGTGTGACCATCCATGGCTGCAGGCCGAGCCTCCTGTCCTCCCACCCCTCTGCCTGAGGTGGGACTGGGACCATCCAGGGCTGCAGGCCCAGCCTCCTGTACTCCCACCCCTCTGCCTGAGGTGGGACTGGGACCATCCAGGGCTGCAGGCCCAGCCTCCTGTCCTCCCACCCCTCTGCCTGAGGTGGGAGTGTGACCATCCATGGCTGCAGGACCGGCCTCCTGTCCTCCCACCCCTCTGCCTGAGGTGGGAGTGGGACCATCCAGGGCTGCAGGCCCGGCCTCCTGTCCTCCCACCTCTCTGCCTGAGGTGGGACTGGGACCATCCAGGGCTGCAGGCCGAGCCTCCTGTCCTCCCACCCCTCTGCCTGAGGTGGGACTGGGACCATCCAGGGCTGCAGGCCCAGCCTCCTGTCCTCCCACCCCTCTGCCTGAGGTGGGACTGGGACCATCCAGGGCTGCAGGCCCAGCCTCCTGTCCTCCCACCCCTCTGTCTGAGGTGGGACTGGGACCATCCAGGGCTGCAGGCCCAGCCTCCTGCCCTCCCACCCCTCTGGCCAGCACCTCGGGGGCATCCTCCACTGCCGGGGGCAGGGCGGACAAGACATTATGTGGGGGCGGCAGCCTCCCGTCGCTCCGCTGCCCCCGCGGTGCCCTCGCCCTCCCGCCTGCTCACGCGGCAGCTGGGGGTGAAGTGCTATGCCCACCCTACCATGACCATTCAGGCGGGCACCCGTGCGATGGGCGGGGCTGTCGGCCCCTCGGCCATCGTAGCCGCCTCGCGGATGTACGGCAAGGCCGGGTTCTTCCTGCGGGCCGAGCAGGCGGCCCACCGGGCCCTGGAAAGGGGGCTCACGGTGGGCGGGACACACGTGGCGGTGGAGACGCTGGAGGCCACCGCAGAACGTGTTGTTCTATCAAACGTCCCGTCCTCCCTCCCCACCGAGCTCCTCCTGCCCCATCCCAACCTACTGGGGGAGGTCAGGTCCGGGGCGGCGCCGCCGACGCTCGGCCTGCGGGACCCCTCCCTCCGCCATGTCTACTCCTTCCGCCGCCAGGCTTCTGTCCGCCTGAGCCGGGAGGGGGAGGGGGATGCTGCCGGGGCCTCTCCCGCCATGGAGGCCGTGCAGCAGGGCGATCCCGAGCCGCCCCCTCCCCGCAAGCGCCGCCTGCCCGGGCAAGGGGGGGGTTTGCTGCCCCCTCCCCGGGCGAGGAGGGGTGGGGGTCTCCCGTGTTGGTGCCCATCCCCCTGACGCCTGGCCCGGGGCACACAATGAAGAGAAGCAAGGCCGGGGGGGGGGCTCCGAGGCCCCCGAGCCACTCGAGCTGCTGTCGCCCCCCGAGCAGGAGGACCCGGGGTCGAGCGGAGTCGAAGCCCCTGGGGGCCCGTCCCGCCCGGTGCAAGTTTCCTCCCCGGACGCCTCCTCTTCACCATCGCCGAGGGCCGGCAGCAGCAGCGACCGCTCATCGTGCCGCTGTGGGCCGTGGACGGGGAGGACGGGGAAGGCTCCCCGCCCTCTACACCCGGGCGGGCGACGCCGGAGAGCCCTGTTTTCAACCCGGACATGTTTCCGTGGGGGTCTCTCCGAGGTCCCGGAGTCGCCGGCGCGGGTGGACGCGCCGTCCACGGGCCCTGAGCCGCGGGAGGAGCCTGCGAGGGACCTGCCTGAGGACGACCCTGGGGGGGTGGTGTCGACTCGGGCCAAGGGTTAGCCGGTAGGCCCGTGCCGCCCACTCTCCATGTGGCGGGGGACTCGAGCCCTGGAGGTGACCGTTCGGAGGAGGAAGGCTGCTCGGTGGCGGGTGAGGAGGAGGATTTAGACGCGCTCTGCAGCGAGGCAGAGGGCACCCTCACACCCGGCACCGAGTCTCCCCTCGTCCCCCCTGGGGAACTTCGGACATTTCTGGGAACGCTCCATGGTCACCCGGACTGTGTGCGGCTGGCCCTGGGCAGCTGGGGAAACCTGGGGCTGCTCCTTGGCTCCGCCCGGGCCTATGTCAGAGAGGCCCGGGAGTTCGATCAAGACCAGGAGGAGCAGCGCCAAGCTGCTCAGTTCCTTGTGGGACTCCTGAGGGAGTGGAGGGGGCGGTACCCCCACTCTGAGCACTAAAGGTGATGGATAACTATTGCTGCTGACATGGAGGTAACCATGGCCAGCCTCAACATCAACGGCAGCAGCCACGCACACCACCGTCTCCAGTTCCTGTCTATCCTCCGGGACGGAAAGTACGGGGTGTGCTTCCTGCAGGAAACCCAGGCCATCCGGGTGACGAAGCTCAGTGGACCCTGGAGGGGCAAGGAGGAGTCTCCATGAGTCACCTGGCCCCACCTTCGGGCGGGGTGGCTATCTTGTTGGCTCCACATTTTCAGCCGGAGATCTTGGGGGGGGGGTCAAGGAGCCGGTGCCAGGCCGTCTGCTGCACCTAAAGGCCCGTTTCGGGGCAGCGGTGATTCACTTTGTAAATGTTTCCGCTCCCGTGGCCGGACCGCAGCAGGCGACTTTCTTCCAAAAGGTGTCCACTCTTCCAGGCACCATCCCGGTGGGAGAGTTGTTATTGAAAAATGGAAAGATGTGTCATTTGAAACATGGAAGTCTGGGAATATCTGGTCTGGAAGAAACAAGAGAGTATACAGGGAAAGATCCCACAAAGGGTTACCAGCAGCTGCCAGGAGAACATTGTAAAATGCAGATAGCCTTGCTCAAGCAGGCTTAGCAAACAAGACAAACAGGACTTTGAATGAAGCCAAAATCAATGGCCCACACCTTCATTGAAAGTAACTATGTTAGTTAGCAGCTGGAAAAAAGGATGAGGTTCAGTTGAATTTGGTGATAATTCTAGGTGTGAAAATTTGCTAAACAAGGTAAATTAAAGAAAGCTGGAGACTATGTCTACGAGAAACATAATTCAAAGCCAAAAGCAAAGTCAAAATTACGAGCTGAGGACACAATTGGAAAATAAAACTACAGAAATGACAGGAATTAAAAGTAACACCTCTTGAACCATAGCATTTTGATCATCACAAAGGAAACACTGTAATCAGATCTATTAGATGCAGTTATGTCAAAATGAATACTTAGTTGGATTAGAAAGTTTAGATCAAAGATACTTTTTACAATCAAAGTGAAATAAGTTACTTTACGATATAGTCATAAAAACTAGATAACTGTTAGAAAAATATGTAAACCCAGAGACCAGGGCAGGAACTACCAGAACCAGAACCAGAACTCAGAGGGAGGGAGAGAGAGAAGCAGAGAAGAAACAAGCAGCTCAGAGTCAGATTACAGTCAGCTCGGCCATGGGAAAGGCAAGGCATAGCAGCCGAGCTAAAACAGCTAATACATCTCAGGAAGACTATAATTCAAAGAGTCAGCTCTATGTCAGCTCAGAGACAGTCTGCAGAGTCAGCTCTCACAGCTCGGTACATGGGAAAGACAGGACACAGCAACCGAGCTCATCAGCGATTACATCTAAAGAAGACCAGACTTTATAAAGAAGATTGATTGTCAAGGTGGGCCTGAAGGTCCCTTCAACCACCCAGAAGGACCCAGAAGCAAGGTCTTTTTCCTTTCTGTAAAGAAAGTGTTTGCAGCTTTTAAAAGAAAAAATATAATAATAAAATAACTTAATTTAACCTGAAATAGTGGTTATTCCAAAGTCTACTTTACTTATTTAGCAATGCGGGACCCAGGATCGATGCTACTAAGTGGGAAGTAGGTGAAATCTTCGGTGAAGGCATGGGTTATACCGGGGGATAACTTGAAAATATAGTTTGACCTGAATAGCACCCACTGAAGCCTGCATCGGAGTCGGGAGTGAGAATCCCGATCACCATTTAGAATCTCGGCCCTTTTTGGTATTGGGGGAATTCTAAGAATAGTGGTGAGTTTTCAAAAACAGAGTGCATCGTCCTCGGAGGGGATTTTAATTGCACCCTCAAGGACAAGGACCGCATCGGAGTCCAGCGCGGCCCGGCTGCGGTGGTGAAGTTGAGGGACCTGGTTAGGTCCTTTGACTTGGTGGATGTCTGGCGGACTCTCCATCCTGAATTGCGGGCGCACCTCTGTGCGGCCCCAGTTCAGCGCGTCCAGAATCGACCGACTTTACATTTCCAAGACGTACTTGCCCAGCGTTCCGACGGCCTCCATGGAGCAGGTGCCGAGCTCGGATCACCACCTGGTGTGGGCGGGTCTCGCCCCGTCCCGCGCTCAGACACGGTCCGCGTACTGGCACTTTAACAACCTGCTGCTGGAGGACGAGCGGTTCCTGGACTCGTTCTGCCGTTTCTGGGCCGGCTGGAGAAGGGAGCGGGGTGGCTTCCCCTCCTTGAGGCTACGGTGGGATGTGGGCAAGGCCCAGAACCGTGCCTTCTGTCAGGGGTACACGAAGGGGTCTTCGGCGGGGTGGAACTCCACGATCGCCAAATTGGCTGAGGAACTCCTCGATCTGGAGTCACGTCTCGCTCAGCCCGATGAGGCCCGGCCCTGGGGCTGGTGTACAGGGAGAAGAGGGGCGCACTGCGGGACCTGCAACTGGCCGGGTCCCGCGGCGCGTACGTGAAGTCGCGGATCCGTCTCCTAACGGACATGGACCGCGGCTCCCGCTTCTTCTACTCGCTGGAAAGAGGACGCGGGGCCCGTCGGCAGGTTTCTACGCTGCTGGCCGACGACCGGCCCCTCGTCTCGGATCCGGAGGGGGTCAGGACCCTGATCAGGGATTTTTACTCCGAGCTCTTCTCTCCGGGTCCGTCCAGCGAGGACGCTTGCAGAGTTCTGTGGGAGGACCTGCCGCAGGTGGGCCCGGAGGGCGCCGGGAAGCTCGATAATGCCATCAACCTCCAAGAGCTGACCGGCGCCCTGGACAGCCTCTCACGGGGCAAATCCCCAGGGCTGGACGGGCTGACCGTGGAGTTCTTCAGGGCGTGCTGGGACGTCCTGGGCAGCGACTACGCGGGGGTCCTGGGGGAATGTATCGCGACCGGGGAGATGCCCCTTTCGGGGCGCAGGGCCGTCATTGCCCTGCTGCCCAATAAGGGGGATCTCCGCCGACTTAAGACCTGGCGACCGGTCTCCCTCCTCAGCACGGACTATAAAATCTTCGCCAAGGTGCTGTGTTTACGCCTTGGCCCCGAGCTGGACCACATGATCCACCCTGACCAGTCCTACACAGTCCCGGACCGCACAATCTATGACAATATCCACCTGGCCCGGGACATTATTCACTTTATCCAGCGGACTGGTATGTCGAGCGCCTCCCTGCCTCTTGACCAGGAGAAGGCGTTCGACAGGGTGGGGCCCGGGGATTTGCTCGGGACTCTGCGAGCTGTCGGGTTCGGGTGGTATTTTGTCGCCCGGATCCGGTTACTGTCCGCCGCCTCGGAGTGTCTGGTTAAGGTTAACGGGTCCCTGACGGCGCCCCTTCGCTTTGGGAGAGGAGTGCGTCAGGGCTGCCCCCTGTCCGGTCAACATTATTCCCTCTGCGTGGGGCCTTGCGGAGGGGGTTCACGGGGCTGGTTCTGCGCGAGCCGGACGGGGGGGTGGTCCTCTCGGCGGACGCTGATGCCGTGTTCCTCATGGTCACTGACCCCAGGGACCCCCGGAGGATGCGAGAGAGCCAAGCTGTCTACTCCGCCGCGTCCTCCCCACGGATCAACTGGGCCAAATGTTCCGGACTCCTGGTCGGTCCGTGGCAGGTGGACCCCCTCCCGGAGGAGCTCGGGCCCTTCAGCTGGAGTCGGACCAACAGCCTGTACCTGGGAGTCCATCTTTGCCCGGCAGAGGGAGCCTGGCCGGCGAACGGGCAGGAGCTGGAGACCAAGGTCACCGCTGGCCTGGGACGCTGGACAGGACGGCTCCGAGTGCTGTCCCACAGGGGCCGAGTTCTCGTCATAAACCAGCTGATCGCCTCCATGCTGTGGTCCCGGCTGGTCACTGACTCCCCCCCGGCTTTGTCCCACCATCCAGAGAGCCCGGCTTCGGTTCCTCCGGGACAATCGACTGCACGGGGTCGCTGCGGAGGTCTGGAGTCTCCCGATGGCGGAGGGCGGTCAGGCGCTGGTGTGCCTCCGCACCCAGACTGCCACTTTCCACCCTCAGACTCTGCAGCGTTACCTGGACGCTGAGCCTCCTCCACGGCGGGGCCCTGGCGACGGATTTCTTCCCCCAGGGGCTCGGCCTGAACTACGACGTGCGGCTCCTGTCTGTGGACCAGCAGGGTCTTCGGAACTCTCTGTTGGCGCTGCCCGTCTTGTACCAGGACCTCCTCAAAGTCTGGAACAGGTCTCCAGGCGCCGCAGCTCTCCCCCGTCAGGAGTGGCGGCTGTCGGAAGGGAGGCGCTGCTCAGGAATCCGCACCTTCGCCAATCTCCATTCGGGTGGCTGGCGGAGCGGAGGGCGGTGGGTGCCGTGGGAAGGGCTGGGTGGGGGAGGGCTGTGGGTGCCGTGGGAAGGGCTGGGTGGCGGAGGGCTGTGGGTGCCGTGGGAAGGGCTGGGTGGCGGAGGGCGGTGGGTGCCGTGGGCAGGGCTGGGTGGCGGAGGGCGGTGGGTGCCGTGGGCAGGGCTGGGTGGCGGAGGGCGGTGGGTGCCGTGGGAAGGGCTGGGTGGCGGAGGGCTGTGGGTGCCGTGGGAAGGGCTGGGTGGGGGAGGGCCGGGCTGTGGGTGCCGTGGGCAGGGCTGGGTGGCGGAGGGCTGTGGGTGCCGTGGGAAGGGCTGGGTGGCGGAGGGCCGGGCTGTGGGTGCCGTGGGAAGGGCTGGGTGGCGGAGGGCTGTGGGTGCCGTGGGAAGGGCTGGGTGGGGGAGGGCCGGGCTGTGGGTGCCGTGGAGCGTGTCCATGTTGTCTGTCCCCGGCTGCTCTCCCGCTTTGATTTCTCGACCACGTTGTTGTTGAGGTTTTCTTTGTGCTTCAGCCCCGCACTCCTGATCTACGGACACCCGGTGCGGCGGGGGGCGGGGAAGGCGGAGGGTCTCCCCGTGAACCTGCTCCTGGGCCGGGCCGAACTTCCCATTTCTAGGTCCAGGCAGCGGGCGACTGAGGGGGCCGTCCGGCCCGGCTGTCTGCCCCTCTCCCGCGGCCTGGGTGGCGGCCGGGGGTCCCTGGAGCGGGGGCAGGCGCTGCCCACGGGCACACTCGAAGCTTTCCGGGCTGGCTGGGCCCCGCAGGGGGTGGGCTGCCGGACTGACCCCCATTCTCACACTTTCATTGGGCGGGTATTGGGGAGGTTTGGTCTCTTTTCCTGTTCTGTTGGGGCTGTGCTCCACCCGCGGTTTGGGGCACTCCCCACATTTTGTTTTGTCCATCAGTTACTTCTGGTCTGTTTTGCTTTGTTGTGTCCCAGCTCCAGGCCGATGCCAGCGGCGGGCGCTGCCTCACCCTGCCCGCGGGAAGAGCGGGCAGGACAGGCAATCTCAGGGAAAACAGACCCAAATAAACATTATATACACATCAAATAAACAGCACCATCAAACTGTCCGACCCGAGACAATGCTGCTGGGGGAGGGGGACCGCGGCTGCTGGGGGAGGGGGAACGCGGCTGCTGGAGGAGGGGGAGAGGGACCGCGGCTGCTGGGGGAGGGGGACCGCAGCTGCTGGGGGAGGGGGACCGCAGCTGCTGGGGGAGGGGGAACGCGGCTGCTGGAGGAGGGGGAGGGGGACCGCGGCTGCTGGGGGAGGGGGAGGGGGACCGCGGCTGCTGGGGAGGGGGACCGCGGCTGCTGGGGAGGGGGACCGCGGCTGCTGGGGAGGGGGGCCGCGGCTGCTGGGGGAGGAGGACCGCGGCTGCTGGGGGAGGGGGACCGCAGCTGCTGGGGGAGGGGGAACGCGGCTGCTGGAGGAGGGGGAGGGGGACCGCGGCTGCTGGGGGAGGGGGACCGCAGCTGCTGGGGGAGGGGGAACGCGGCTGCTGGAGGAGGGGGAGGGGGACCGCGGCTGCTGGGGGAGGGGGAGGGGGACCGCGGCTGCTGGGGAGGGGGACCGCGGCTGCTGGGGAGGGGGACCGCGGCTGCTGGGGAGGGGGACCGCGGCTGCTGGGGGAGGGGGACCGCGGCTGCTGGAGGAGGGGGAGGGGGACCGCGGCTGCTGGGGGAGGGGGAGGGGGACCGTGGCTGCTGGGGGAGGGGGACCGTGGCTGCTGGGGGAGGGGGGACCGCGGCTGCTGGGGGAGGGGGACCGCGGCTGCTGGGGGAGGGCGAGGGGGACCGCGGCTGCTGGGGCGGTGGAGGGGGACCGCGGCTGCTGGGCGAGGGGGAGGGGGACCGCGGCTGCTGGGGGAGGGGGAGGGGGACCGTGGCTGCTGGGGGAGGAAGAGGGGACCGTGGCTGCTGGGGGAGAGGGGGAGGGGGACCGTGGCTGCTGGGGAGGGGGTGGGGGACCGTGGCTGCTGGGGAGGAAGAGGGGACCGTGGCTGCTGGGGGAGAGGGGGAGGGGGACCGCGTCTGCTGGGGAGGGGGACCGCGGTTGCTGGGGGAGAGGGAGGGGGACTGCGGGTGCTGGGTGAGGGGGACCGCGGTTGCTGGGGGAGAGGGAGGGGGACCGCGGCTGCTGGGGGAGGGGGGAGAGGGACTGCGCTGCTGGGGGAGGGGAGGGGGACCGCGGCTGCTGGGGGAGGGGAGGGGGACCGCGGCTGCTGGGGGTTAGGAGGGGGACCGCGTCTGCTGGGGGACGGGGGAGGGATCGCGGCTGCTGGGGAGAGGGAAGGGGGAACGCGGCTGCTGGAGGGGAGGGGGACAGCGGCTGCTGGGGGAGGGTGGAGGGATCGTGGCTGCTGGGGGAGGGGAGGGCGACCGCGGCTGCTGGGGGAGGGGGGCAGGGATCGTGGCTGCTGGGGGAGGGGGGGACGGCGGCTGCTGGGGAGGGGGACCGCGGCTGCTGGGGGAGGGGGACCGCGGCTGCTGGTGGAGGGGGAGGGGGACCGCGGCTGCTGGGGCAGGGGGACCGCGGCTCCTGGGGGAGGGGGAGGGGAAGGGGACCGCGGCTGCTGGGCAAGGGGAGGGGGACCGCGGCTGCTGGGGGAGGGGGACCGCGGCTGCTGGGGGAGGGGGAGGGAGACCGCGGCTGCTGGGGGAGGGGTAGGGGGACCGCGTCTGCTGGGGGTGTGAGGGGGACCGTGGCTGCTGGGGGAGGGGTACCGCGGCTGCTGGGGGAGGGGGACCGCGGCTGCTGGGGGGGTGGGGGACCTCGGCTGCTGGGGGAAGGGGGAGGGATCGTGGCTGCAGGGGAAGGGGAGGGGGAACGCGGCTGCTGGGGGGGAGGGGGACAGCGGCTGCTGGGGGGGGGGACCTCGGCTGCTGGGGGAAGGGGGAGGGATCGTGGCTGCTGGGGGAGGGGAGGGTGACCGCGGCTGCTGGGGAAGGGATCGTGGCTGCTGGGGGAGGGGGGTACGGCGGCTGCTGGGGGAGGGGGATCGCGGCTGCTGGGGAATGGGGAGGGATCGCGGCTGCTGGGGAGGGGGACCACAGTTGCTGGGGAGGTGGAGGGGGACTGCGGCTGCTGGGGGACTGGGGAGGGGGGGCGCGGCTGCTGGGGGCGGGGGAGGGTGACCACGGCTGCTTGGGGAGGGGGTGAGGGGGTGAGGGTGAGGGGGGCCGCGGCTGCTGGGGGAGGGGCAGCGGGGATGCTGGGGGAAGGGGTGAGGGGGGGCGCGGCTGCTGGGGGAGGGGGAGGGTGACTGCGGCTTCTTGGGGAGGGGGTGAGGGTGAGGGGGGCCGCGGCTGCTGGGGGAGGGGAAGCGGGGCTGCGGCTGCTGCGGGAGTGTGGTACATTGGCGAGACCATGCAGACGCTGCAACAACGAATGAACGGACATCGCGCGACAATCACCAGGCAGGAATGTTCCCTTCCAGTCGGGGAACACTTCAGCAGTCAAGGGCATTCAGTCTCTGATCTCCGGGTAAGCGTTCTCCAAGGCGGCCTTCAGGACGCGCAACAACACAGAATCGCCGAGCAGAAGCTTATAGCCAAGTTCCGCACACATGAGTGCGGCCTCAACCGGGACCTGGGATTCATGTCGCATTACATTCATCCCCCACCATCTGGCCTGCGAAATCCTACCAACTGTCCTGGCTTGACACAATTTACACCTCTTTAACCTGGGGTTACCCCATCTCTGGATCTGTAAAGATTTAATCACCTGCTAATGCTCGCATTCCTAGCATTGTTTCGCATCTTTGAATTTGTCTGTACATATGTTTCTGGAACAGACCTCTGCATTCACCTGAGGAAGGAGCAGCGCTCCGAAAGCTAGTGACATCGAAACAAACCTGTTGGACTTTAACCTGGTGTTGTAAGACTTCGTATTATTTACAGTGGGCACTGTGTAGTATATCATTATTTACAACAGTCCCTGGGTAGTATGACTTTATTTACAGTGGTCCCTCGGCAGTATAGCTTTATTTACAGTGATCCCTGGAAGTATATCATTATTTACTGTGGTCTCTGATTAGAATATCATTATTTACAGTGGGCACTGTGCAGTGTCTTATTTAAAGTGGTTCCCGGGTTGTTTATCATTATTTACAAAGCTCTCTGGGTGGTATATCTTTATTTACAGTGGTTCCTGGGTGGTTTATCTTTATTTACAGTGGTCTCTGGGTGGTATATCTTTATTTACAGTGGTTCCTGGGTGGTTTATCTTTATTTACAGTGGTCCCTGGGTGGTTTATCTTTATTTACAGTGGTCTCTGGGTGGTTTATCTTTATTTACAGTGGTCCCTGTGTGGTTTATCATTATTTACAGTGGTCCCTGGTAGTATGTCATTCTTTACAGTGGTCCCTGGGTAGTATATCATTATTTACAGTCGTCCCTGGGCAGTATATCTTTATTTACAGTGACCCCTGTGTAGTAAATCAGTATTTACAGTGACCCCTGTGTAGTACATCATTATTTACAGTTGTCCCTGGGTAGTATATCATTAGTTACAGTGGCCCCTGGGTAGAATATCAGTATTTACAGTGACCCCTGTGTAGTACATCATTATTTACTGTGACCCCTGTGTAGTACATCATTATTTACAGTGGCCCCTGGGTAGAATATCATTATTTACAGTTGTCCCTCAGTATTATATCACTATTTACAGTTGTCCCTGTGTAGAATATCTTTATTTACAGTGGTCCCTGGTAGTATATCATTCTTTACAGTGGTCCCTGGTAGTATATCATTCTTTACAGTGGTCCCTGGGTAGTACATCATTATTTACTGTGGTCCCTGTGTAGTATATCATTATTTACAGTGGCTGTGTGCAGTATATCATTATTTGCAATGATCACTGGGTAGTATATCATTATCTGCAGTGGTCCCTGGGTAGTATATCATTATTTACAATGATCACTGGATAGTATATCATTATATGCAGTGGTCCCTGGGTAGTATATCATTATTTACAGTGGTCCTTGTATAGAAAGTCTTTAATTACAGTGGTTCCTGGGCGTGATACCTTTATTTACAGTGGCCACTGTGTAGTATATCATTATTTACAATAGTCCCTGGGTGGTATAATTTTATTTACAGTGGTCCCTGGGTGGTATTTCTTTATTTACAGTGGTCACTGGCTGGTATATCATTATTGACAGTGGTCCCTGTGCAGTATATCTTATTTACAGTGGTTCCTGGGTAGGTTATTATTATTTACAATGGTCCCTGGGTGGTTTATCTTTATTTACAGTGGTCCCTGGGTGGTGTACCTTTATTTACAGTGGTCACTGGCTGGTATATCATTATTGACAGTGGTCCCTGTGCAGTATATCTTATTTACAATGGTCCCTGGGTGGCATTTCTTTATTTACAGTGGTCCCTGGGTTATTTATAAATATTAACAGAGGCCCCGGCATACAATATCATTATTTACAGTGGTCCCTGGGTAGAATATCATTATTTACTGTGGTCCCTGTGTAGAATATCTGTATTTACAGATGATGTGGAGATGCCGGCGTTGAACTGGGGTGAGCGCAGAAAGAAGTCTTACAACACCAGGTTAAAGTCCAACAGGTTTGTTTCGATGTCACTAGCTTTCGGAGCGCTGCTCCTTCCTCAGGTGAATGAAGAGGTCTGTTCCAGAAACACATATATAGACAAATTCAAAGATGCCAATCAATGCTAGGAATGCGAGCATTAGCAGGTGATTAAATCTTTACAGATCCAGAGATGGGGTAACCCCAGGTTAAAGAGGTGTGAATTGTACCAAGCCAGGACAGTTGGTAGGATTTTGCAGGCCAGACGGTGGGGGATGACTGAAATGCGACACGAATCCCAGGTCCCGGTTGAGGCCGCACTCATGTGTGCGGAACTTGGCTATAAGTTTCTGCTCGGCGATTCTGCGTTGTCGCGGGTCCTGAAGGCCGCCTTGGAGAACGCTTACCCGGAGATCAGAGGCTGAATGCCCTTGACTGCTGAAATGTTCCCCGACTGGAAGGGAACATTCCTGCCTGGTGATTGTTGCGCGATGTCCGTTCATTCGTTGTCGCAGCGTCTGCATGGTCTCGCCAATGTACCACGCTTCGGGACATCCTTTCCTGCAGCGTATGAGGTAGACAACGTTGGCCGAGTCGCACGAGTATGTACCACGTACCTGGTGGGTGCTGTTCTCACGTGTAATAGTGGTATCCATGTCGATGATCTGGCACGTCTTGCACAGATTACCATGACAGGGTTGTGTGGTGTCGTGGTCACTGTTCTGAAGACTGGGTAGTTTGCTGCAAACAATGGTTCGATTGAGGTTGCGCGGTTGTTTGAAGGTAAGTAGTGGGGGTGTGGGGGTGACCTTGGCAAGATGTTCATCGTCATCAATGACGTGTTGAAGGCTGTGAAGAAGATGACGTAGTTTCTCCGCTCCGGGGAAGGACTGGACGACGAAGGGTATTCTGTCGGTTGTGTCCCATGTTTGTCTTCTGAGGAGGTCGGTCCGGTTTTTCGCTGTGGCGCGTTGGAACTGTCGATCGATGAGTCGAGTGCCATATCCCATTCGTACGAGGGCACATTTCAACGTCTGTAGATGTATGTTACACTCCTCCTCGTCTGAGCAGATCCTGTGTATACGGAGCGCTTGTCCATAGGGGGTGGCTTCTTTAATGTGTTTAGGGTGGAAGCTGGAGAAGTGGAGCATCATGAGGTTATCCGTGGGTTTGCGGTAAAGCGAAGTGCTGAGGTGACCGTCCTTGATGGAGACGAGTGTGTCCAAGAATGCAACTGATTTTGGAGAGTAGTCCATGGTGAGTCTGATGGTTGGATGGAACTTATTAATGTCATTGTGTAGTCGTTTCAGTGATTCTTCGCCGTGGGTCCAAAGGAAAAAAATGTCATCGATGTATCTGGTGTATAACATCGGTTGAAGGTCCTGTGCGGTGAGTAGGTCCTGTTCAAACTTGTGCATGAATATGTTGGCGTACTGGCGTGCGAATTTGGTCCCCATGGCTGTTCCGTGCGTCTGAATGAAGAACTTGTTGTCGAAGGTGAAGACGTTGTGATAAAGAATGAAGCGGATGAGTTGCAGAATTGCGTCTGGAGATTGGCAGTTGTCGGTGTTGAGTACTGAGGCTGTTGCAGCAATGCCGTCGTCATGGGGGATGCTGGTGTAGAGTGCCGAGACGTCCATTGTGACGAGGAATGTTCCTGGTGCAACTGGTCCATGGGTGCTGAGTTTCTGTAGGAAGTCCGTCGTGTCGCGACAGAAGCTGGGTGCACCTTGTACGATGGGTTTCAAGATGCCCTCGATGTCGCCAGAGAGGTTCTCACACAGGGTCCCATTGCCTGAAACGATAGCACGGCCTGGTGTGTTGGCCTTATGTATTTTCGGGAGGCAGTAGAGATCTCCAATGCGGGGAGTACGTGGGATGAGAGCACGTAGGGTGCTCTGAAGATCTGGATCCAAGGTCTTGATCAGTCTGTTAAGTTGGCGGATGTGTTCCTTGGTCGGATCTGCGGGTAACTGTCTGTAGTGTTCTTGGTTGTTCAGTTGTCGGTATACTTCTTTGCAGTAGTCCGTTCTGTTCAGTACGACAGTGGCCCCCCCTTTGTCTGCTGGTTTGATGACGATGCTGCGGTTGGTCTTGAGAGCGCGGATGGCATTGCGTTGTGCTTGGGTGACGTTCGGGGCTGTCTTGTGAATGCGACTGATGAATCTGGCATTGACGCGACTCCTGACGGCTTGAGCATACATGTAGAGTCTAAGGCAGCTGCCTTCCGGAGGGGTCCTCCGGAATGAGAGGGAATGAGACCGGGAATGAGACCTCTTCATTCACCTGAGGAAGGAGCAGCGCTCCGAAACCTAGTGACATCGAAACAAACCTGTTGGACTTTAACCTGGTGTTGTAAGACTTCGTACTGTGCTCACCCCAGTCCAACGCCGGCATCTCCACATCAATGATATAATACCCAGTGACCACGGTAAATAATGATACACTACCCAGGGACCACTGTAAATATTGATATACTACCCAGGGACCACGGAAAATAATGATGTACTACCTACGGTACATTGTAAATAATGATATTCTACCCGTGGTCCACTGTAAATATTGATATACAATCCAAGTACCACAGTAAATAATAATTAATATCCCAGGAGCCACTGTAAATGATGATATTCTACCCAGGGACCACTGTAAATAATGATATTGTACGCCGGGACCTCTGTTAATATTTATAAATAACCAGGGCGCTGTAAATATTGAGACATTACCCAGGGAACAATGTAACTAATGATATATTACCCAGGGACCACTGTAAATAATGATATTCTACCCAGTGACCACTGTAAATAATGATACACTACCGAGGGACCACTGTAAATAATGATATTATACACAGGGACAACTGTAAATAATGATATTGTACGCCGGGAACACTGTAAATAATGATATTCTACCCAGGGACCAATGTAAATAATGATATTCTACACAGGGACCACTTTGAACAATGATATAATACCCAGGGACCACGGTAAATAATGATATTCTACACGTGGTCCACTGTAAATATTGATATACTGTCCAAGTACCGCAGTAAATAATAATTAATATCGCAGGAGCCAGTGTAAACGATGATATTCTACCCAGGGACCACTGTAAATATTTAATGTCGTGCTCTGTTTAATTTTACATTGTTCACTGTAGGGCACTGTTTCACTGTACCGTATTTAATGTCGGGCTATGTTTAATTTTACATTGTTCACTGTAGGTCACTGTTTCATTGTACTGTATTTAATGTCGGGCTCTGTTTAATTTTACCTTGTTGCTTGTAGGTCACTGTTTCATTGCACCGTATTTAATGTCGGGCTGTGTTTAATTTTACATTGTTCAGTGTAGTGCACTGTTTCATTCTACCGTATTTAATGTTGGGCTCTGTTTAATTTTACCTTGTAGCTTGTAGGGCACTGTTTCATTGTACTGTATTTAATGTCGGGCTCTGTTTAATTTTACCTTGTTCAGTGTAGGGCACTGTTTCATTGTACCGCATTTAATGTCGGGCTCTGTTTAAATTTACCTTGTTCAGTGTAGGGCACTGTTTCATTGTACCGTATTTAATGTCGAGCTCTGTTTAATTTTACCTTGTTCACTGTAGGTCACTGTTTCATTGTACTGTATTTAATGTCGGGCACTGTTTAATTTTACATTGTTCACTGTAGGGCACTGTTTCATTGTGCTGTATTTAATGTCGGGCTCTGTTTAATTTTACATTGTTCACTGTAGGTCACTGTTTCATTGTACTGTATTTAATGTCGGGCACTGTTTAATTTTACATTGTTCACTGTAGGGCACTGTTTCATTGTGCTGTATTTAATGTCGGGCTCTGTTTAATTTTACATTGTTCAGTGTAGGGCACTGTTTCATTGTACCGCATTTAATGTCGGGCTGTGTTTAATTTTACCTCGTTGCTTGTAGGGCACTGTTTCATTGTACTGTATTTAATGTTGGGCTCTGTTTAATTTTACCTTGTTCACTGTAGGGCACTGTTTAATTGTACTGTATTTAATGTCGGGCTCTGTTTTATTTTACATTGTTCACATTAGGGCCCTGTTTCATTGTACTGTATTTAATGCCGGGCTCTGTTTAATTTTACTTTGTTCACTGTAGGGCACTGTTTCATTGTATCGTATTTAATGTCGGGCTGTGTTTAATTTTACATTGTTCACTGTAGGGCACTGTTTCATTGTACCGTATTTAATGTCGGGCTCTGTTTAATTTTACCTTGTTCAGTGTAGGACACTGTTTCATTGTACCGTATTTACTGTCGGGCTCTGTTTAAATTTACCTTGTTCAGTGTAGGGCACTGTTTCATTGTACCGTATTTAATGTCGGGCTGTGTTTTATTTTACATTGTTCAGTGTAGGGCACTGTTTCATTGTACCGTATTTAATGTTGGGCTGTGTTTAATTGTACATTGTTCACTGTAGGGCACTCTTTCATTGTACCGTGTTTACTGTCGGGCTGTGTTTAATTTTACCTTGCTCAGTGGAGGGCACTGTTACATTGTACTGTATTTAATGTCGTGCTCTGTTTAATTTTACATTGTTCACTGTAGGGTACTGTTTCATTGTACCGTATTTAATGTCGGGCTGTGTTTAATTTTACCTTGCTCAGTGGAGGGCACGGTTACATTGTACTGTATTTAATGACGGGCTGTGTTCATTTTTACATTCTTCACTGTAGGGCACTGTTTCATTGTACCGTATTTAATGTCGGGCTCTGTTTAATTTTACATTGTTCACTGCAGGGCATTGTTTCATTGTACCGTATTTAATGTTGGGCTCTGTTTAATTTTACCTTGTTCACTGTCGGGCACTGTTTCGTTGTCCCGTATTTAATGTCGGGCTCTGTTTAATGTTACCTTGTTCAGTGTAGGGCACTGTTTCATTGTACTGTATTTAATGTCGGGCTCTGTTTAATGTTACATTGCTCAGTGGAGGGCACTTTTTCATTGTACTGTATTTAATGTCGGGCTCTGTTTAATTTTGCCTTGTTTACTGTAGGTCACTGTTTCAGTGTACTTTATTTAATGTCGGGCTCTGTTTCATTGTACCGTATTTAATGTCGGGCTGTGTTTAATTTTACATTGTTCACTGCAGGGCATTGTTTCATTGTACTGTATTTAATGTTGGGCTCTGTTTAATTTTACCTTGTTCACTGTCGGGCACTGTTTCGTTGTCCCGTATTTAATGTCGGGCTCTGTTTAATATTACATTGCTCAGTGGAGGGCACTTTTTCATTGTACTGTATTTAATGTCGGGCTCTGTTTAATTTTACATTGTTCACTGTAGGGCATTGTTTCATTGTGCTGTATTTAATGTTGGGCTCTGTTTAATTTTACCTTGTTCACTGTCGGGCACTGTTTCGTTGTCCCGTATTTAATGTCGGGCTCTGTTTAATGTTACATTGCTCAGTGGAGGGCACTTTTTCATTGTACTGTATTTAATGTCGGGCTCTGTTTAATTTTACATTGTTCAGTGTAGGGCACTGTTTCACTGTACCGTATTTAATGTCGGGCTATGTTTAATTTTACATTGTTCACTGCAGGTCACTGTTTCATTGTACTGTATTTAATGTCGGGCTCTGTTTTATTTTACATTGTTCACTGCAGGTCACTGTTTCATTGTACTTTATTTAATGTCGGGCTCTGTTTCATTGTACCGTATTTAATGTCGGGCTGTGTTTAATTTTACCTTGTTCAGAGTAGGGCACTGTTTCATATTACCGTATTTAATGTCGGGCTGTGTTTAATTGTACATTGTTCACTGTAGTACACTGTTTCATTGCACCGTATTTAATGTTGGGCTGTGTTTAATTGTACATTGTTCACTGTAGGGCACTGTTTCATTGTACCGTATTTAATGTCGGGCTGAGTTTAAGTTTACATTGTTCAGTGTAGGGCACTGATTCATTGTACTGTATTTAATGTCGGGCTGTGTTTAATTTTACATTGTTCAGTGTAGGGCACTGTTTCACTGTACCGTATTTAATGTCGGGCTATGTTTAATTTTACATTGTTCACTGCAGGTCACTGTTTCATTGTACTGTATTTAATGTCGGGCTCTGTTTTATTTTACATTGTTCACATTAGGGCCCTGTTTCATTGTACTGTATTTAATGCCGGGCTCTGTTTAATTTTACTTTGTTCACTGTAGGGCACTGTTTCATTGTATCGTATTTAATGTCGGGCTGTGTTTAATTTTACATTGTTCACTGTAGGGCACTGTTTCATTGTACCGTACTTAATGTCGGGCTCTGTTTAATTTTACCTTGTTCAGTGTAGGACACTGTTTCATTGTACCGTATTTACTGTCGGGCTCTGTTTAAATTTACCTTGTTCAGTGTAGGGCACTGTTTCATTGTACCGTATTTAATGTCGGGCTGTGTTTTATTTTACATTGTTCAGTGTAGGGCACTGTTTCATTGTACCGTATTTAATGTTGGGCTGTGTTTAATTGTACATTGTTCACTGTAGGGCACTCTTTCATTGTACCGTATTTACTGTCGGGCTGTGTTTAATTTTACCTTGCTCAGTGGAGGGCACTGTTACATTGTACTGTATTTAATGTCGTGCTCTGTTTAATTTTACATTGTTCACTGTAGGGCACTGTTTCATTGTACCGTATTTAATGTCGGGCTGTGTTTAATTTTACCTTGCTCAGTGGAGGGCACGGTTACATTGTACTTTATTTAATGTCGTGCTCTGTTTAATTTTACATTGTTCACTGTAGGGCACTGTTTCATTGTACCGTATTTAATGTCGGGCTATGTTTAATTTTACATTGTTCACTGTAGGTCACTGTTTCATTGTACTGTATTTAATGTCGGGCTCTGTTTAATTTTACCTTGCTCAGTGTAGGGCACTGTTTCATTGTACCGTATTTAATGTCGGGCTCTGTTTAATTTTACCTTGCTCAGTGTAGGGCACTGTTTCATTGTACTGTATTTAATGTCGGGCTGTGTTCATTTTTACATTCTTCACTGCAGGGCATTGTTTCATTGTGCTGTATTTAATGTTGGGCTCTGTTTAATTTTACCTTGTTCACTGTCGGGCACTGTTTCGTTGTCCCGTATTTAATGTCGGGCTCTGTTTAATGTTACATTGCTCAGTGGAGGGCACTTTTTCATTGTACTGTATTTAATGTCGGGCTCTGTTTAATTTTGCCTTGTTTACTGTAGGTCACTGTTTCATTTTACAGTATTTAATGTCGGGCTCTGTTTCATTGTACCGTATTTAATGTCGGGCTGTGTTTAATTTTACCTTGTTCAGTGTAGGGCACTGTTTCATATTACCGTATTTAATGTCGGGCTGTGTTTAATTGTACATTGTTCACTGTAGTACACTGTTTCATTGCACCGTATTTAATGTTGGGCTGTGTTTAATTGTACATTGTTCACTGTAGGGCACTGTTTCATTGTACCGTATTTAATGTCGGGCTGAGTTTAAGTTTACATTGTTCAGTGTAGGGCACTGATTCATTGTACTGTATTTAATGTCGGGCTGTGTTTAATTTTACATTGTTCAGTGTAGGGCACTGTTTCACTGTACCGTATTTAATGTCGGGCTATGTTTAATTTTACATTGTTCACTGTAGGTCACTGTTTCATTGTACTGGACTTAATGTCGGGCGCTGTTTAATTTTCCTTGTTGCTTGTAGGGCACTGTTTCATTGTACCGTATTTAATGTCGGGCTCTGTTTAATTTTACCTTGGTCACTGTAGGTCACTGTTTCATTGCACCGTATTTAATGTCGGGCTGTGTTTAATTTTACATTGTTCAGTGAAGGGCACTGTTTCATTGTACCGCATTTAATGTCGGGCTGTGTTTAATTTTACCTCGTTGCTTGTAGGGCACTGTTTCATTGTACTGTATTTAATGTCGGGCTCTGGTTAATTTTACCTTGTTCACTGTAGGGCACTGTTTCATTGTACTGTATTTAATGTCGGGCTCTGTTTTATTTTACATTGTTCACATTAGGGCCCTGTTTCATTGTACTGTATTTAATGTTGGGCTCTGTTTAATTTTACCTTGTTCACTGTAGGGCACTGTTTCATTGTACTGTATTTAATGTCGGGCTATGTTTAATTTTACATGGTTCACTGCAGGTCACTGTTTCATTGTACTGGACTTAATGTCGGGCGCTGTTTAATTTTCCTTGTTGCTTGTAGGGCACTGTTTCATTGTACCGTATTTAATGTCGGGCTCTGTTTAATTTTACCTTGGTCACTGTAGGTCACTGTTTCATTGCACCGTATTTAATGTCGGGCTGTGTTTAATTTTACATTGTTCAGTGTAGGGCACTGTTTCATTGTACCGCATTTAATGTCGGGCTGTGTTTAATTTTACCTCGTTGCTTGTAGGGCACTGTTTCATTGTACTGTATTTAATGTCGGGCTCTGGTTAATTTTACCTTGTTCACTGTAGGGCACTGTTTCATTGTACTGTATTTAATGTCGGGCTCTGTTTTATTTTACATTGTTCACATTAGGGCCCTGTTTCATTGTACTGTATTTAATGCCGGGCTCTGTTTAATTTTACTTTGTTCACTGTAGGGCACTGTTTCATTGTATCGTATTTAATGTGGGGCTGTGTTTAATTTTACCTTGTTCACTGTAGGCACTGTTTCATTGTACCGTATTTAATGTTGGGCTGTGTTTAATTGTACATTGTTCACTGTAGGGCACTCTTTCATTGTACCGTATTTACTGTCGGGCTGTGTTTAATTTTACCTTGCTCAGTGGAGGGCACTGTAACATTGTACTGTATTTAATGTCGTGCTCTGTTTAATTTTACATTGTTCACTGTAGGGCACTGTTTCATTGTACCGTATTTAATGTCGGGCTGTGTTTAATTTTACCTTGCTCAGTGGAGGGCACGGTTACATTGTACTTTATTTAATGTCGTGCTCTGTTTAATTTTACATTGTTCACTGTAGGGCACTGTTTCATTGTACCGTATTTAATGTCGGGCGATGTTTAATTTTACATTGTTCACTGTAGGTCACTGTTTCATTGTACTGTATTTAATGTCGGGCTGTGTTTAATTTTACATTCTTCACTGCAGGGCATTGTTTCATTGTGCTGTATTTAATGTCGGGCTCTGTTTAATGTTACATTGCTCAGTGGAGGGCACTTTTTCATTGTACTGTATTTAATGTCGGGCTCTGTTTAATTTTGCCTTGTTTACTGTAGGTCACTGTTTCAGTGTACTGTATTTAATGTCGGGCTCTGTTTCATTGTACCGTATTTAATGTCGGGCTGTGTTTAATTTTACCTTGTTCAGTGTAGGGCACTGTTTCATATTACCGTATTTAATGTCGGGCTGTGTTTAATTGTACATTGTTCACTGTAGGACACTGTTTCATTGTACCGTATTTAATGTTGGGCTGTGTTTAATTGTACATTGTTCACTGTAGGGCACTGTTTCATTGTACAGTATTTAATGTCGGGCTGTGTTTAAGTTAACATTGTTCAGTGTAGGGCACTGATTCATTGTACTGTATTTAATGTCGGGCTGTGTTTAATTTTACATTGTTCAGTGTAGGGCACTGTTTCACTGTACCGTATTTAATGTCGGGCTATGTTTAATTTTACCTTGTTCACTGTAGGTCACTGTTTCATTGCACCGTATTTAATGTCGGGCTGTGTTTAATTTTACATTGTTCAGTGTAGGGCACTGTTTCATTGTACCGCATTTAATGTCGGGCTGTGTTTAATTTTACCTCGTTGCTTGTAGGGCACTGTTTCATTGTAATGTATTTAATGTCGGGCTCTGGTTAATTTTACCTTGTTCACTGTAGGGCACTGTTTCATTGTACTGTATTTAATGTTGGGCTGTGTTTAATTGTACATTGTTCACTGTAGGGCACTGTTTCATTGTACCGTATTTACTGTCGGGCTGTTTAAATTTACCTTGTTCAGTGTAGGGCACTGTTTCATTGTACCGTATTTAATGTCGGGCTGTGTTTTATTTTACATTGTTCAGTGTAGGGCACTGTTTCATTGTACCGTATTTAATGTCGGGCTGTGTTTAATTTTACCTTGTTCACTGTAGGCACTGTTTCATTGTACCGTATTTAATGTTGGGCTGTGTTTAATTGTACATTGTTCACTGTAGGGCACTCTTTCATTGTACCGTATTTACTGTCGGGCTGTGTTTAATTTTACCTTGCTCAGTGGAGGGCACTGTTACATTGTACTGTATTTAATGTCATGCTCTGTTTAATTTTACATTGTTCACTGTAGGGCACTGTTTCATTGTACCGTATTTAATGTCGGGCTCTGTTTAATTTTACATTGTTACTGGTAGGGCACTGATTCATTGTATCGTATTTAATGTCGGGCTGTGTTTAATTTTACATTGTTCACTGTAGGGCACTGTTTCATTGTACCGTATTTAATGTCGGGCTATGTTTAAATTTACCTTGTTCAGTGTAGGGCACTGTTTCATTGTACCGTATTTAATGTCGGGCTGTGTTTTATTTTACATTGTTCACTGTAGGGCACTCTTTCATTGTACCGTATTTAATGTCGGGCTGTGTTTAATTTTACCTTGCTCAGTGGAGGGCACTGTTACATTGTACTGTATTTAATGTCGTGCTCTGTTTAATTTTACATTGTTCAGTGTAGTGCACTGTTTCATTGTACCGTATTTAATGTCGGGCTGTGTTTAATTTTACATTGTTCACTGTAGGTCACTCTTTCATTGTACCGTATTTAATGTCGGGCTGTGTTTAATTTTACCTTGCTCAGTGGAGGGCACTGTTACATTGTACTGTATTTAATGTCGGGCTCTGTTTAATTTTACATTGTTCAGTGTAGTGCACTGTTTCATTCTACCGTATTTAATGTTGGGCTCTGTTTAATTTTACCTTGTTGCTTGTAGAGCACTGTTTCATTGTACCGTATTTAATGTCGAGCTCTGTTTAATTTTACATTGTAGCTTGTAGGGCACTGTTTCATTGTACTGTATTTAATGTCGGGCTCTGTTTAATTTTACCTTGTTCACTGTAGGTCACTGTTTCATTGTACCGTATTTAATGTCGGGCTCTGTTTAATTTTACATTGTTCACTGTAGGGCACTGTTTCACTGTACCGTATTTAATGTTGGGCTCTGTTTAATTTTACCTTGTAGCTTGTAGGGCACTGTTTCATTGTACTGTATTTAATGTCGGGCTCTGTTTAATTTTACCTTGTTCACTGTAGGTCACTGTTTCATTGTACCGTATTTAATGTCGGGCTCTGTTTAATTTTACATTGTTCACTGTAGGGCACTGTTTCACTGTACCGTATTTAATGTTGGGCTCTGTTTAATTTTACCTTGTAGCTTGTAGGGCACTGTTTCATTGTACTGTATTTAATGTCGGGCTGTGTTTAATTTTACCTTGCTCAGTGGAGGGCACGGTTACATTGTACTTTATTTAATGTCGTGCTCTGTTTAATTTTACATTGTTCAGTGTAGGGCACTGTTTCACTGTACCGTATTTAATGTCGGGCTATGTTTAATTTTACATTGTTCACTGTAGGTCACTGTTTCATTGTACTGTATTTAATGTCGGGCTGTGTTTAATTTTACATTCTTCACTGCAGGGCATTGTTTCATTGTGCTGTATTTAATGTTGGGCTCTGTTTAAATTTACCTTGTTCACTGTCGGGCGCTGTTTCGTTGTACTGTATTTAATGTCGGGCTCTGTTTCATTGTACCGTATTTAATGTCGGGCTGTGTTTAATTTTACCTTGTTCAGTGTAGGGCACTGTTTCATATTACCGTATTTAATGTCGGGCTGTGTTTAATTTTACCTTGTTGCTTGTAGGGCACTGTTTCACTGTACCGTATTTAATGTCGGGCTATGTTTAATTTTACATTGTTCACTGTAGGTCACTGTTTCATTGTACTGTATTTAATGTCGGGCTCTGTTTAATTTTCCTTGTTGCTTGAAGGGCACTGTTTCATTGTACCGTATTTAATGTCGGGCTCTGTTTAATTTTACCTTGTTGACTGTAGGTCACTGTTTCATTGCACCGTATTTAATGTCGGGCTGTGTTTAATTTTACATTGTTCAGTGTAGTGCACTGTTTCATTCTACCGTATTTAATGTTGGGCTCTGTTTAATTTTACCTTGTTGCTTGTAGAGCACTGTTTCATTGTACCGTATTTAATGTCGAGCTCTGTTTAATTTTACATTGTAGCTTGTAGGGCACTGTTTCATTGTACTGTATTTAATGTTGGGCTCTGTTTAATTTTACCTTGTAGCTTGTGGGGCACTGTTTCATTGTACTGTATTTAATGTCGGGCTCTGTTTAATTTTACCTTGTTCACTGTAGGTCACTGTTTCATTGTACTGTATTTAATGTCGGGCTCTGTTTAATTTTACATTGTTCACTGTAGGGCACTGTTTCATTGTGCTGTATTTAATGTCGGGCTCTGATTAATTTTACCTTGTTCAGTGTAGGGCACTGTTTCATTGTACCGCATTTAATGTCGGGCTGTGTTTAATTTTACCTCGTTGCTTGTAGGGCACTGTTTCATTGTACTGTATTTAATGTCGGGCTCTGTTTAATTTTACGTTGTTCACTGTAGGGCACTGTTTCATTGTACTGTATTTAATGTCGGGCTCTGTTTTATTTTACATTGTTCACATTAGGGCCCTGTTTCATTGTACTGTATTTAATGCCGGGCTCTGTTTAATTTTACTTTGTTCACTGTAGGGCACTGTTTCATTGTACCGTATTTAATGTCGGGCTCTGTTTAATTTTACATTGTTACTGGTAGGGCACTGATTCATTGTATCGTATTTAATGTCGGGCTGTGTTTAATTTTACTTTCTTCACTGTAGGGCACTGTTTCATTGTACCGTATTTAATGTCGGGCTCTGTTTAATTTTACCTTGTTCAGTGTAGGACACTGTTTCATTGTACCGTATTTAATGTCGGGCTCAGTTTAAATTTACCTTGTTCAGTGTAGGGCACTGTATCATTGTACCGTATTTAATGTCGGGCTGTGTTTAATTTTACATTGTTCAGTGTAGGGCACTGTTTCATTGTACCGTATTTAATGTCGGGCTGTGTTTAATTTTACCTTGCTCACTGTAGGGCACTGTTTCATTGTACCGTATTTAATGTCGGGCTCTGTTTAATTTTTCCTTGCTCAGTGGAGGGCACGGTTACATTGTACTTGATTTAATGTCGTGCTCTGTTTAATTTTACATTGTTCACTGTAGGGCACTGTTTCATTGTACCGTATTTAATGTCGGGCTATGTTTAATTTTACATTGTTCACTGTAGGTTACTGTTTCATTGTACTGTATTTAATGTCGGGCTGTGTTTAATTTTATATTCTTCACTGTAGGGCACTGTTTCATTGTGCTGTATTTAATGTTGGGCTCTGTTTAATTTTACCTTGTTCACTGTCGGGCACTGTTTCGTTGTCCTGTATTTAATGTCGGGCTCTGTTTAATGTTACATTTTTCAGTGTAGGGCACTCTTTCATTGTACTGTATTTAATGTCGGGCTCTGTTTAATTTTGCCTTGTTTACTGTAGGTCACTGTTTCAGTGTACTGTATTTAATGTCGGGCTCTGTTTCATTGTACCGTATTTAATGTCGGGCTGTGTTTAATTTTACCTTGTTCAGTGTAGGGCACTGTTTCATATTACCGTATTTAATGTCGGGCTGTGTTTAATTGTACATTGTTCACTGTAGGACACTGTTTCATTGTACCGTATTTAATGTCGGGCTGTGTTTAATTGTACATTGTTCACTGTAGGGCACTGTTTCATTGTACCGTATTTAATGTTGGGCTGTGTTTAATTGTACATTGTTCACTGTAGGGCACTGTTTCATTGTACCGTATTTAATGTCGGGCTGTGTTTAAGTTTACATTGTTCAGTGTAGGGCACTGTTTCATTCTACCGTATTTAATGTCGGGGTGTTTAATTTTACATTGTTCAGTGTAGTGCACTGTTTCATTCTACCGTATTTAATGTTGGGCTCTGTTTAATTTTACATTGTAGCTTGTAGGGCACTGTTTCATTCTACCGTATTTAATGTCGGGCTGTGTTTAATTTTACATTTTTCACTGTAGGGCACTGTTTCATTGTGCTGTATTTAATGTCGGGCTCTGTTTAATTTTACCTCATTGCATGTAGGGCACTGTTTCATTGTACTGTATTTAATGTCGGGCTCTGTTGAATTTTACCTTGTTCACTATAGGGCACTGTTTCATTGTACCGTATTTAATGTCGGGCTCTGTTTAATTTTACCTTGTTCAGTGTAGGGCACTGTTTCATTGTACCGTATTTAATGACGGGCTCTGTTTAATTTTACCATGTTCAGTGTAGGGCACTGTTTCATTGTACCGTATTTACTGTCGGGCTGTGTTTAATTGTACATTGTTCACTGTAGGGCACTGTTTCATTGTACCGTATTTAATGTCGGGCTGTGTTTAATTGTACATTGTTCACTGTAGGGCACTGTTTCATTGTACTGTATTAAATGTCGGGCTCTGTTTAATTTTACCTTGTTCAGTGGAGGGCACTGTTTCATTGTACCGCATTTAATATCGGGCTGTGTTTAATTTTACATTGTTCAGTGTAGGGCACTGTTTCATTGTACCGTATTTAATGTCGGGCTGTGTTTAATTTTACCTTGCTCAGTGGAGGGCACTGTTACATTGTACTGTATTTAATGTCGTGCTCTGTTTAATTTTACATTGTTCACTGTAGGGCACTGTTTCATTGTACCGTATTTAATGTCGGGATATGTTTAATTTTACATTGTTCACTGTAGGTCACTGTTTCATTGTACTGTATTTAATATCGGGCTGTGTTTAATTTTACCTTGCTCAGTGGAGGGCACGGTTACATTGTACTTTATTTAATGTCGTGCTCTGTTTAATTTTACATTGTTCACTGTAGGGCACTGTTTCATTGTACCGTATTTAATGTCGGGCTATGTTTAATTTTACATTGTTCACTGTAGGTCACTGTTTCATTGTACTGTATTTAATGTCGGGCTGTGTTTAATTTTATATTCTTCACTGCAGGGCATTGTTTCATTGTGCTGTATTTAATGTTGGGCTCTGTTTAATTTTACCTTGTTCACTGTCGGGCACTGTTTCGTTGTCCTGTATTTAATGTCGGGCTCTGTTTAATGTTACATTTTTCAGTGTAGGGCACTGTTTCATTGTACTGTATTTAATGTCGGGCTCTGTTTAATTTTGCCTTGTTTACTGTAGGTCACTGTTTCAGTGTACTGTATTTAATGTCGGGCTCTGTTTCATTGTACCGTATTTAATGTCGGGCTGTGTTTAATTTTACCTTCTTCAGTGTAGGGCACTGTTTCATATTACCGTATTTAATGCCGGGCTGTGTTTAATTGTACATTGTTCACTGTAGGACACTGTTTCATTGTACCGTATTTAATGTTGGGCTGTGTTTAATTGTACATTGTTCACTGTAGGGCACTGTTTCATTGTACCGTATTTAATGTTGGGCTGTGTTTAATTGTACATTGTTCACTGTAGGGCACTGTTTCATTGTACCGTATTTAATGTCGGGCTGTGTTTAAGTTTACATTGTTCAGTGTAGGGCACTGATTCATTGTACTGTATTTAAAGTCGGGCTGTGATTAATTTTACATTGTTCAGTGTAGGGCACTGTTTCACTGTACCGTATTTAATGTCGGGCTATGTTTAATTTTACATTGTTCACTGTAGGTCACTGTTTCATTGTACTGTACTTAATGTCGGGCGCTGTTTAATTTTACCTTGTTGCTTGTAGGGCACTGTTTCATTGTACCGTATTTAATGTCGGGCTCTGTTTAATTTTACCTTGTTCACTGTAGGTCACTGTTTCATTCTACCGTATTTAATGTCGGGGTGTTTAATTTTACATTGTTCAGTGTAGTGCACTGTTTCATTCTACCGTATTTAATGTTGGGCTCTGTTTAATTTTACATTGTAGCTTGTAGGGCACTGTTTCATTCTACCGTATTTAATGTCGGGCTGTGTTTAATTTTACATTTTTCACTGTAGGGCACTGTTTCATTGTGCTGTATTTAATGTCGGGCTCTGTTTAATTTTACCTCATTGCATGTAGGGCACTGTTTCATTGTACTGTATTTAATGTCGGGCTCTGTTGAATTTTACCTTGTTCACTATAGGGCACTGTTTCATTGTACCGTATTTAATGTCGGGCTCTGTTTAATTTTACCTTGTTCAGTGTAGGGCACTGTTTCATTGTACCGTATTTAATGACGGGCTCTGTTTAATTTTACCATGTTCAGTGTAGGGCACTGTTTCATTGTACCGTATTTACTGTCGGGCTGTGTTTAATTGTACATTGTTCACTGTAGGGCACTGTGTCATTGTACCGTATTTAATGTCGGGCTGTGTTTAATTGTACATTGTTCACTGTAGGGCACTGTTTCATTGTACTGTATTTAATGTCGGGCTCTGTTTAATTTTACCTTGTTCAGTGGAGGGCACTGTTTCATTGTACCGCATTTAATATCGGGCTGTGTTTAATTTTACATTGTTCAGTGTAGGGCACTGTTTCATTGTACCGTATTTAATGTCGGGCTGTGTTTAATTTTACCTTGCTCAGTGGAGGGCACTGTTACATTGTACTGTATTTAATGTCGTGCTCTGTTTAATTTTACATTGTTCACTGTAGGGCACTGTTTCATTGTACCGTATTTAATGTCGGGATATGTTTAATTTTACATTGTTCACTGTAGGTCACTGTTTCATTGTACTGTATTTAATATCGGGCTGTGTTTAATTTTACCTTGCTCAGTGGAGGGCACGGTTACATTGTACTTTATTTAATGTCGTGCTCTGTTTAATTTTACATTGTTCACTGTAGGGCACTGTTTCATTGTACCGTATTTAATGTCGGGCTATGTTTAATTTTACATTGTTCACTGTAGGTCACTGTTTCATTGTACTGTATTTAATGTCGGGCTGTGTTTAATTTTATATTCTTCACTGCAGGGCATTGTTTCATTGTGCTGTATTTAATGTTGGGCTCTGTTTAATTTTACCTTGTTCACTGTAGGTCACTGTTTCATTGTACTGTATTTAATGTCGTGCTGTGTTTAATTGTACATTGTTGCTTGTAGGGCACTGTTTCATTGTACCGTATTTAATGTCGGGCTCTGTTTAATTTTACATTGTTCACTGTAGGGCACTGTTTCATTGTACCGTATTTAATGTCGGGCTCTGTTTTATTTTACATTGTTCACATTAGGGCACTGTTTCATTGTACCGTATTTAATGTCGGGCTCTGTTTAATTTTACCTTGTTCAGTGTAGGGCACTGTTTCATTGTACCGTATTTACTGTCGGGCTCTGTTTAATTGTACATTGTTCACTGTAGGGCACTGTTTCATTGTACTGTATTTAATGTCGGGCTATGTTTAATTTTACATTGTTCACTGTAGGTCACTGTTTCATTGTACTGTATTTAATGTCGGGCTGTGTTTAATTTTATATTCTTCACTGCAGGGCATTGTTTCATTGTGCTGTATTTAATGTTGGGCTCTGTTTAATTTTACCTTGTTCACTGTCGGGCACTGTTTCGTTGTCCTGTATTTAATGTCGGGCTCTGTTTAATGTTACATTTTTCAGTGTAGGGCACTGTTTCATTGTACTGTATTTAATGTCGGGCTCTGTTTAATTTTGCCTTGTTTACTGTAGGTCACTGTTTCAGTGTACTGTATTTAATGTCGGGCTCTGTTTCATTGTACCGTATTTAATGTCGGGCTGTGTTTAATTTTACCTTCTTCAGTGTAGGGCACTGTTTCATATTACCGTATTTAATGTCGGGCTGTGTTTAATTGTACATTGTTCACTGTAGGACACTGTTTCATTGTACCGTATTTAATGTTGGGCTGTGTTTAATTGTACATTGTTCACTGTAGGGCACTGTTTCATTGTACCGTATTTAATGTTGGGCTGTGTTTAATTGTACATTGTTCACTGTAGGGCACTGTTTCATTGTACCGTATTTAATGTCGGGCTGTGTTTAAGTTTACATTGTTCAGTGTAGGGCACTGATTCATTGTACTGTATTTAAAGTCGGGCTGTGATTAATTTTACATTGTTCAGTGTAGGGCACTGTTTCACTGTACCGTATTTAATGTCGGGCTATGTTTAATTTTACATTGTTCACTGTAGGTCACTGTTTCATTGTACTGTACTTAATGTCGGGCGCTGTTTAATTTTACCTTGTTGCTTGTAGGGCACTGTTTCATTGTACCGTATTTAATGTCGGGCTCTGTTTAATTTTACCTTGTTCACTGTAGGTCACTGTTTCATTGCACCGTATTTAATGTCGGGCTGTGTTTAATTTTACATTGTTCAGTGTAGTGCACTGTTTCATTCTACCGTATTTAATGTTGGGCTCTGTTTAATTTTACATTGTAGCTTGTAGGGCACTGTTTCATTGTACCGTATTTAATGACGGGCTCTGTTTAATTTTACCTTGTTCAGTGTAGGGCACTGTTTCATTGTACCGTATTTACTGTCGGGCTGTGTTTAATTGTACATTGTTCACTGTAGGGCACTGTTTCATTGTACCGTATTTAATGTCGGGCTGTGTTTAATTGTACATTGTTCACTGTAGGGCACTGTTTCATTGTACTGTATTTAATGTCGGGCTCTGTTTAATTTTACCTTGTTCAGTGGAGGGCACTGTTTCATTGTACCGCATTTAATAACGGGCTGTGTTTAATTTTACATTGTTCAGTGTAGGGCACTGTTTCATTGTACCGTATTTAATGTCGGGCTGTGTTTAATTTCACCTTGTTCAGTGTAGGGCACTCTTTCATATTACCGTATTTAATGCCGGGGTGTGTTTAATTGTACATTGTTCACTGTAGGACACTGTTTCATTGTACCGTATTTAATGTTGGGCTGTGTTTAATTGTACATTGTTCACTGTAGGGCACTGTTTCATTGTACCGTATTTAATGTTGGGCTGTGTTTAATTGTACATTGTTCACTGTAGGGCACTGTTTCATTGTACCGTATTTAATGTCGGGCTGTGTTTAATTGTACATTGTTCACTGTAGGGCACTGTTTCATTGTACTGTATTTAATGTCGGGCTCTGTTTAATTTTACCTTGTTCAGTGGAGGGCACTGTTTCATTGTACCGCATTTAATATCGGGCTGTGTTTAATTTTACATTGTTCAGTGTAGGGCACTGTTTCATTGTACCGTATTTAATGTCGGGCTGTGTTTAATTTTACCTTGTTCAGTGTAGGGCACTCTTTCATATTACCGTATTTAATGACGGGGTGTGTTTAATTGTACATTGTTCACTGTAGGACACTGTTTCATTGTACCGTATTTAATGTTGGGCTGTGTTTAATTGTACATTGTTCACTGTAGGGCACTGTTTCATTGTACCGTATTTAATGTTGGGCTGTGTTTAATTGTACATTGTTCACTGTCAGGCACTGTTTCATTGTACCGTATTTAATGTCGGGCTGTGTTTAAGTTTACATTGTTCAGTGTAGGGCACTGATTCATTGTACTGTATTTAATGTCGGGCTGTGTTTAATTTTACATTGTTCAGTGTAGGGCACTGTTTCACTGTACCGTATTTAATGTCGGGCTAGATTTAATTTTACATTGTTCACTGTAGGTCACTGTTTCATTGTACTGTATTTAATGTCGTGCTGTGTTTAATTGCACATTGTTGCTTGTAGGGCACTGTTTCATTGTACCGTATTTAATGTCGGGCTCTGTTTAATTTTACATTGTTCACTGTAGGGCACTGTTTCATTGTACCGTATTTAATGTCGGGCTCTGTTTTATTTTACATTGTTCACATTAGGGCACTGTTTCATTGTACCGTATTTAATGTCGGGCTCTGTTTAATTTTACCTTGTTCAGTGTAGGGCACTGTTTCATTGTACCGTATTAACTGTCGGGCTCTGTTTAATTGTACATTGTTCACTGTAGGGCACTGTTTCATTGTACTGTATTTAATGTCGGGCTCTGTTTAATTTTACCTTGTTCAGTGTAGGACACTGTTTTATATTACCGTATTTAATGTTGGGCTGTGTTTAATTGTACATTGTTCACTGTAGGGCACTGTTTCATTGTACCGTATTTAATGTCGGGCTATGTTTAATTTTACATTGTTCACTGTAGGTCACTGTTTCATTGTACTGTATTTAATGTCGGGCTGTGTTTAATTTTATATTCTTCACTGCAGGGCATTGTTTCATTGTGCTGTATTTAATGTTGGGCTCTGTTTAATTTTACCTTGTTCACTGTCGGGCACTGTTTCGTTGTCCTGTATTTAATGTCGGGCTCTGTTTAATGTTACATTTTTCAGTGTAGGGCACTGTTTCATTGTACTGTATTTAATGTCGGGCTCTGTTTAATTTTGCCTTGTTTACTGTAGGTCACTGTTTCAGTGTACTGTATTTAAGGTCGGGCTCTGTTTCATTGTACCGTATTTAATGCCGGGCTGTGTTTAATTTTACCTTGTTCAGTGTAGGGCACTGTTTCATATTACCGTATTTAATGTCGGGCTGTGTTTAATTGTACATTGTTCACTGTAGGACACTGTTTCATTGTACCGTATTTAATGTTGGGCTGTGTTTAATTGTACATTGTTCACTGTAGGGCACTGTTTCATTGTACCGTATTTAATGTTGGGCTGTGTTTAATTGTACATTGTTCACTGTAGGGCACTGTTTCATTGTACCGTAGTTAATGTCGGGCTGTGTTTAAGTTTACATTGTTTAGTGTAGGGCACTGATTCATTGTACTGTATTTAACGTCGGGCTGTGTTTAATTTTACATTGTTCAGTGTAGGGCACTGATTCATTGTACCGTATTTAATGTCGGGCTATGTTTAATTTTACATTGTTCACTGCAGGTCACTGTTTCATTGTACCGTATTTAATGTCGGGCTCTGTTTAATTTTACCTTGTTCACTGTAGGTCACTGTTTCATTGCACCGTATTTAATGTCGGGCTGTGTTTAATTTTACATTGTTCAGTGTAGTGCACTGTTTCATTCTACCGTATTTAATGTTGGGCTCTGTTTAATTTTACATTGTAGCTTTTAGGCACTGTTTCATTCTACCGTATTTAATGTCGGGCTGTGTTTAATTTTACATTTTTCACTGTAGGGCACTGTTTCATTGTGCTGTATTTAATGTCGGGCTCTGTTTAATTTTACCTCATTGCTTGTAGGGCACTGTTTCATTGTACTGTATTTAATGTCGGGCTCTGTTGAATTTTACCTTGTTCACTATAGGGCACTGTTTCATTGTACCGTATTTAATGTCGGGCTCTGTTTAATTTTACCTTGTTCAGTGTAGGGCACTGTTTCATTGTACCGTATTTAATGACGGGCTCTGTTTAATTTTACCTTGTTCAGTGTAGGGCACTGTTTCATTGTACCGTATTTAATGTTGGGCTGTGTTTAATTGTACATTGTTCACTGTAGGGCACTCTTTCATTGTACCGTATTTAATGTTGGGCTGTGTTTAATTGTACATTGTTCACTGTAGGGCACTGTTTCATTGTACCGTATTTACTGTCGGGCTGTGTTTAATTTTACCTTGCTCAGTGGAGGGCACTGTTACATTGTACTGTATTTAATGTCGTGCTCTGTTTAATTTTACATTGTTCACTGTAGGGCACTGTTTCATTGTACCGTATTTAATGTCGGGCTCTGTTTAATTTTACATTGTTACTGGTAGGGCACTGATTCATTGTATCGTATTTAATGTCGGGCTGTGTTTAATTTTACATTGTTCACTGTAGGGCACTGTTTCATTGTACCGTATTTAATGTCGGGCTCTGTTTAAATTTACCTTGTTCAGTGTAGGGCACTCTTTCATTGTACCGTATTTAATGTCGGGCTGTGTTTTATTTTACATTGTTCAGTGTAGGGCACTGTTTCATTGTACCGTATTTAATGTCGGGCTGTGTTTAATTTTACCTTGTTCACTGTAGGCACTGTTTCATTGTACCGTATTTAATGTTGGGCTGTGTTTAATTGTACATTGTTCACTGTAGGGCACACTTTCATTGTACCGTATTTAATGTCGGGCTGTGTTTAATTTTACCTTGCTCAGTGGAGGGCACGGTTACATTGTACTTTATTTCATGTCGTGCTCTGTTTAATTTTACATTGTTCACTGTAGGGCACTGTTTCATTGTACCGTATTTAATGTCGGGCTATGTTTAATTTTACATTGTTCACTGTAGGTAACTGTTTCATTGTACTGTATTTAATGTCGGGCTGTGTTTAATTTTACATTCTTCACTGCAGGGCATTGTTTCATTGTGCTGTATTTAATGTTGGGCTCTGTTTAATTTTACCTTGTTCACTGTCGGGCACTGTTTCGTTGTCCCGTATTTAATGTCGGGCTCTGTTTAATGTTACATTGCTCAGTGGAGGGCACTTTTTCATTGTACTGTATTTAATGTCGGGCTCTGTTTAATTTTGCCTTGTTTACTGTAGGTCACTGTTTCAGTGTACTGTATTTAATGTCGGGCTCTCTTTCATTGTACCGTATTTAATGTCGGGCTGTGTTTAATTTTACCTTGTTCAGTGTAGGGCACTGTTTCATATTACCGTATTTAATGTCGGGCTGTGTTTAATTGTACATTGTTCACTGTAGGACACTGTTTCATTGTACCGTATTTAATGTTGGGCTGTGTTTAATTGTACATTGTTCACTGTAGGGCACTGTTTCATTGTACCGTATTTAATGTCGGGCTGTGTTTAAGTTTACATTGTTCAGTGTAGGGCACTGATTCATTGTACTGTATTTAATGTCGGGCTGTGTTTAATTTTACATTGTTCAGTGTAGGGCACTGTTTCACTGTACCGTATTTAATGTCGGGCTATGTTTAATTTTACATTGTTCACTGTAGGTCACTGTTTCATTGTACTGGACTTAATGTCGGGCGCTGTTTAATTTTCCTTGTTGCTTGTAGGGCACTGTTTCATTGTACCGTATTTAATGTCGGGCTCTGTTTAATTTTACCTTGTTCACTGTAGGTCACTGTTTCATTGCACCGTATTTAATGTCGGGCTGTGTTTAATTTTACATTGTTCAGTGTAGTGCACTGTTTCATTCTACCGTATTTAATGTTGGGCTCTGTTTAATTTTACCTTGTTGCTTGTAGAGCACTGTTTCATTGTACCGTATTTAATGTCGAGCTCTGTTTAATTTTACCTTGTTCACTGTCGGTCACTGTTTCATTGTACTGTATTTAATGTCGGGCTCTGTTTAATTTTACATTGTTACTGGTAGGGCACTGATTCATTGTATCGTATTTAATGTCGGGCTGTGTTTAATTTTACATTCTTCACTGTAGGGCACTGTTTCATTGTACCGTATTTAATGTCGGGCTCTGTTTAATTTTACCTTGTTCAGTGTAGGACACTGTTTCATTGTACCGTATTTAATGTCGGGCTCAGTTTAAATTTACCTTGTTCAGTGTAGGGCACTGTTTCATTGTACCGTATTTAATGTCGGGCTGTGTTTAATTTTTCATTGTTCAGTGTAGGGCACTGTTTCATTGTACCGTATTTAATGTCGGGCTGTGTTTAATTTTACATTGTTCACTGTAGGGCACTCTTTCATTGTACCGTATTTAATGTCGGGCTGTGTTTAATTTTACCTTGCTCAGTGGAGGGCACTGTTACATTGTACTGTATTTAATGTCGGGCTCTGTTTAATTTTACATTGTTCACTGTAGGGCACTGTTTCATTGTACCGCATTTAATGTCGGGATATGTTTAATTTTACATTGTTCACTGTAGGTCACTGTTTCATTGTACTGTATTTAATGTCGGGCTGTGTTTAATTTTACCTTGCTCAGTGGAGGGCACGGTTACATTGTACTTTATTTAATGTCGTGCTCTGTTTAATTTTACATTGTTCACTGTAGGGCACTGTTTCATTGTACCGTATTTAATGTCGGGCTATGTTTAATTTTACATTGTTCACTGTAGGTCACTGTTTCATTGTACTGTATTTAATGTCGGGCTGTGTTTAATTTTATATTCTTCACTGCAGGGCATTGTTTCATTGTGCTGTATTTAATGTTGGGCTCTGTTTAATTTTACCTTGTTCACTGTCGGGAACTGTTTCGTTGTCCTGTATTTAATGTCGGGCTCTGTTTAATGTTACATTTTTCAGTGTAGGGCACTGTTTCATTGTACTGTATTTAATGTCGGGCTCTGTTTAATTTTGCCTTGTTTACTGTAGGTCACTGTTTCAGTGTACTGTATTTAATGTCGGGCTCTGTTTTATTTTACATTGTTCACATTAGGGCCCTGTTTCATTGTACTGTATTTAATGCCGGGCTCTGTTTAATTTTACATTGTTACTGGTAGGGCACTGATTCATTGTATCGTATTTAATGTCGGGCTGTGTTTAATTTTACATTGTTCACTGTAGGGCACTGTTTCATTGTACCGTATTTAATGTCGGGCTCTGTTTAAATTTACCTTGTTCAGTGTAGGGCACTCTTTCATTGTACCGTATTTAATGTCGGGCTGTGTTTTATTTTACATTGTTCAGTGTAGGGCACTGTTTCATTGTACCGTATTTAATGTCGGGCTGTGTTTAATTTTACCTTGTTCACTGTAGGCACTGTTTCATTGTACCGTATTTAATGTTGGGCTGTGTTTAATTGTACATTGTTCACTGTAGGGCACTCTTTCATTGTACCGTATTTAATGTCGGGCTGTGTTTAATTTTACCTTGCTCAGTGGAGGGCACGGTTACATTGTACTTTATTTAATGTCGTGCTCTGTTTAATTTTACATTGTTCACTGTAGGGCACTGTTTCATTGTACCGTATTTAATGTCGGGCTATGTTTAATTTTACATTGTTCACTGTAGGTCACTGTTTCATTGTACTGTATTTAATGTCGGGCTGTGTTTAATTTTACATTCTTCACTGCAGGGCATTGTTTCATTGTGCTGTATTTAATGTTGGGCTCTGTTTAATTTTACCTTGTTCACTGTCGGGCACTGTTTCGTTGTCCCGTATTTAATGTCGGGCTCTGTTTAATGTTACATTGCTCAGTGGAGGGCACTTTTTCATTGCACTGTATTTAATGTCGGGCTCTGTTTAATTTTGCCTTGTTTACTGTAGGTCACTGTTTCAGTGTACTGTATTTAATGTCGGGCTCTGTTTCATTGTACCGTATTTAATGTCGGGCTGTGTTTAATTTAACCTTGTTCAGTGTAGGGCACTGTTTCTTATTACCGTATTTAATGTCGGGCTGTGTTTAATTGTACATTGTTCACTGTAGGACACTGTTTCATTGTACCGTATTTGATGTTGGGCTGTGTTTAATTGTACATTGTTCACTGTAGGGCACTGTTTCATTGTACCGTATTTAATGTCGGGCTGTGTTTAAGTTTACATTGTTCAGTGTAGGGCACTGATTCATTGTACTGTATTTAATGTCGGGCTGTGTTTAATTTTACATTGTTCAGTGTAGGGCACTGTTTCACTGCACGGTATTTAATGTCGGGCTATGTTTAATTTTACATTGTTCACTGTAGGTCACTGTTTCATTGTACTGTATTTAATGTCAGGCTGTGTTTAATTTTACATTCTTCACTGCAGGGCATTGTTTCATTGTGCTGTATTTAATGTTGGGGTCTGTTTAATTTTACCTTGTTCACTGTCGGGCACTGTTTCGTTGTCCTGTATTTAATGTCGGGCTCTGTTTAATGTTACATTGTTCAGTGTAGGGCACTGTTTCATTGTACTGTATTTAATGTCGGGCTCTGTTTAATTTTGCCTTCTTTACTGTATGTCACTGTTTCAGTGTACTGTATTTAATGTCGGGCTCTGTTTCATTGTACCGTATTTAATGTCGGGCTCTGTTTAATTTTACATTGTTACTGGTAGGGCACTGATTCATTGTATCGTATTTAATGTCGGGCTGTGTTTAATTTTACATTCTTCACTGTAGGGCACTGTTTCATTGTACCGTATTTAATGTCGGGCTCTGTTTAATTTTACCTTGTTCAGTGTAGGACACTGTTTCATTGTACCGTATTTAATGTCGGGCTCAGTTTAATTTTCCTTGTTCAGTGTAGGGCACTTTTTCATTGTACCGTATTTAATGTCGGGCTGTGTTTAATTTTACATTGTTCAGTGTAGGGCACTGTTTCATTGTACCGTATTTAATGTCGGGCTGTGTTTAATTTTACCTTGTTCACTGTCGGCACTGTTTCATTGTACCGTATTTAATGTTGGGCTGTGTTTAATTGTACATTGTTCACTGTAGGGCACTCTTTCATTGTACCGTATTTAATGTCGGGCTGTGTTTAATTTTACCTTGCTCAGTGGAGGGCACTGTTACATTGTACTGTATTTAATGTCGTGCTCTGTTTAATTTTACATTGTTCACTGTAGGGCACTGTTTCATTGTACCGTATTTAATGTCGGGATATGTTTAATTTTACATTGTTCACTGTAGGCACTGTTTCATTGTACCGTATTTAATGTTGGGCTGTGTTTAATTGTACATTGTTCACTGTAGGGCACACTTTCATTGTACCGTATTTAATGTCGGGCTGTGTTTAATTTTACCTTGCTCAGTGGAGGGCACGGTTACATTGTACTTTATTTCATGTCGTGCTCTGTTTAATTTTACATTGTTCACTGTAGGGCACTGTTTCATTGTACCGTATTTAATGTCGGGCTATGTTTAATTTTACATTGTTCACTGTAGGTAACTGTTTCATTGTACTGTATTTAATGTCGGGCTGTGTTTAATTTTACATTCTTCACTGCAGGGCATTGTTTCATTGTGCTGTATTTAATGTTGGGCTCTGTTTAATTTTACCTTGTTCACTGTCGGGCACTGTTTCGTTGTCCCGTATTTAATGTCGGGCTCTGTTTAATGTTACATTGCTCAGTGGAGGGCACTTTTTCATTGTACTGTATTTAATGTCGGGCTCTGTTTAATTTTGCCTTGTTTACTGTAGGTCACTGTTTCAGTGTACTGTATTTAATGTCGGGCTCTCTTTCATTGTACCGTATTTAATGTCGGGCTGTGTTTAATTTTACCTTGTTCAGTGTAGGGCACTGTTTCATATTACCGTATTTAATGTCGGGCTGTGTTTAATTGTACATTGTTCACTGTAGGACACTGTTTCATTGTACCGTATTTAATGTTGGGCTGTGTTTAATTGTACATTGTTCACTGTAGGGCACTGTTTCATTGTACCGTATTTAATGTCGGGCTGTGTTTAAGTTTACATTGTTCAGTGTAGGGCACTGATTCATTGTACTGTATTTAATGTCGGGCTGTGTTTAATTTTACATTGTTCAGTGTAGGGCACTGTTTCACTGTACCGTATTTAATGTCGGGCTATGTTTAATTTTACATTGTTCACTGTAGGTCACTGTTTCATTGTACTGGACTTAATGTCGGGCGCTGTTTAATTTTCCTTGTTGCTTGTAGGGCACTGTTTCATTGTACCGTATTTAATGTCGGGCTCTGTTTAATTTTACCTTGTTCACTGTAGGTCACTGTTTCATTGCACCGTATTTAATGTCGGGCTGTGTTTAATTTTACATTGTTCAGTGTAGTGCACTGTTTCATTCTACCGTATTTAATGTTGGGCTCTGTTTAATTTTACCTTGTTGCTTGTAGAGCACTGTTTCATTGTACCGTATTTAATGTCGAGCTCTGTTTAATTTTACCTTGTTCACTGTCGGTCACTGTTTCATTGTACTGTATTTAATGTCGGGCTCTGTTTAATTTTACATTGTTACTGGTAGGGCACTGATTCATTGTATCGTATTTAATGTCGGGCTGTGTTTAATTTTACATTCTTCACTGTAGGGCACTGTTTCATTGTACCGTATTTAATGTCGGGCTCTGTTTAATTTTACCTTGTTCAGTGTAGGACACTGTTTCATTGTACCGTATTTAATGTCGGGCTCAGTTTAAATTTACCTTGTTCAGTGTAGGGCACTGTTTCATTGTACCGTATTTAATGTCGGGCTGTGTTTAATTTTTCATTGTTCAGTGTAGGGCACTGTTTCATTGTACCGTATTTAATGTCGGGCTGTGTTTAATTTTACATTGTTCACTGTAGGGCACTCTTTCATTGTACCGTATTTAATGTCGGGCTGTGTTTAATTTTACCTTGCTCAGTGGAGGGCACTGTTACATTGTACTGTATTTAATGTCGGGCTCTGTTTAATTTTACATTGTTCACTGTAGGGCACTGTTTCATTGTACCGCATTTAATGTCGGGATATGTTTAATTTTACATTGTTCACTGTAGGTCACTGTTTCATTGTACTGTATTTAATGTCGGGCTGTGTTTAATTTTACCTTGCTCAGTGGAGGGCACGGTTACATTGTACTTTATTTAATGTCGTGCTCTGTTTAATTTTACATTGTTCACTGTAGGGCACTGTTTCATTGTACCGTATTTAATGTCGGGCTATGTTTAATTTTACATTGTTCACTGTAGGTCACTGTTTCATTGTACTGTATTTAATGTCGGGCTGTGTTTAATTTTATATTCTTCACTGCAGGGCATTGTTTCATTGTGCTGTATTTAATGTTGGGCTCTGTTTAATTTTACCTTGTTCACTGTCGGGAACTGTTTCGTTGTCCTGTATTTAATGTCGGGCTCTGTTTAATGTTACATTTTTCAGTGTAGGGCACTGTTTCATTGTACTGTATTTAATGTCGGGCTCTGTTTAATTTTGCCTTGTTTACTGTAGGTCACTGTTTCAGTGTACTGTATTTAATGTCGGGCTCTGTTTTATTTTACATTGTTCACATTAGGGCCCTGTTTCATTGTACTGTATTTAATGCCGGGCTCTGTTTAATTTTACATTGTTACTGGTAGGGCACTGATTCATTGTATCGTATTTAATGTCGGGCTGTGTTTAATTTTACATTGTTCACTGTAGGGCACTGTTTCATTGTACCGTATTTAATGTCGGGCTCTGTTTAAATTTACCTTGTTCAGTGTAGGGCACTCTTTCATTGTACCGTATTTAATGTCGGGCTGTGTTTTATTTTACATTGTTCAGTGTAGGGCACTGTTTCATTGTACCGTATTTAATGTCGGGCTGTGTTTAATTTTACCTTGTTCACTGTAGGCACTGTTTCATTGTACCGTATTTAATGTTGGGCTGTGTTTAATTGTACATTGTTCACTGTAGGGCACTCTTTCATTGTACCGTATTTAATGTCGGGCTGTGTTTAATTTTACCTTGCTCAGTGGAGGGCACGGTTACATTGTACTTTATTTAATGTCGTGCTCTGTTTAATTTTACATTGTTCACTGTAGGGCACTGTTTCATTGTACCGTATTTAATGTCGGGCTATGTTTAATTTTACATTGTTCACTGTAGGTCACTGTTTCATTGTACTGTATTTAATGTCGGGCTGTGTTTAATTTTACATTCTTCACTGCAGGGCATTGTTTCATTGTGCTGTATTTAATGTTGGGCTCTGTTTAATTTTACCTTGTTCACTGTCGGGCACTGTTTCGTTGTCCCGTATTTAATGTCGGGCTCTGTTTAATGTTACATTGCTCAGTGGAGGGCACTTTTTCATTGCACTGTATTTAATGTCGGGCTCTGTTTAATTTTGCCTTGTTTACTGTAGGTCACTGTTTCAGTGTACTGTATTTAATGTCGGGCTCTGTTTCATTGTACCGTATTTAATGTCGGGCTGTGTTTAATTTAACCTTGTTCAGTGTAGGGCACTGTTTCTTATTACCGTATTTAATGTCGGGCTGTGTTTAATTGTACATTGTTCACTGTAGGACACTGTTTCATTGTACCGTATTTGATGTTGGGCTGTGTTTAATTGTACATTGTTCACTGTAGGGCACTGTTTCATTGTACCGTATTTAATGTCGGGCTGTGTTTAAGTTTACATTGTTCAGTGTAGGGCACTGATTCATTGTACTGTATTTAACGTCGGGCTGTGTTTAATTTTACATTGTTCAGTGTAGGGCACTGTTTCACTGTAACGTATTTAATGTTGGGCTCTGTTTAATTTTACATTGTTCACTGTAGGTCACTGTTTCATTGTACTGGACTTAATGTCGGGCGCTGTTTAATTTTCCTTGTTGCTTGTAGGGCACTGTTTCATTGTACCGTATTTAATGTCGGGCTCTGTTTAATTTTACCTTGTTCACTGTAGGTCACTGTTTCATTGCACCGTATTTAATGTCGGGCTGTGTTTAATTTTACATTGTTCAGTGTAGTGCACTGTTTCATTCTACCGTATTTAATGTTGGGCTCTGTTTAATTTTACCTTGTTGCTTGTAGAGCACTGTTTCATTGTACCGTATTTAATGTCGAGCTCTGTTTAATTTTACCTTGTTCACTGTAGGTCAGTTTCATTGTATTGTATTTAATGTCGGGCTCTGTTTAATTTTACATTGTTCAGTGTAGGGCACTGTTTCATTGTGCTGTATTTAATGTCGGGCTCTGATTAATTTTACCTTGTTCAGTGTAGGGCACTGTTTCATTGTACCGCATTTAATGTCGGGCTGTGTTTAATTTTACCTCGTTGCTTGTAGGGCACTGTTTCATTGTACCGTATTTAATGTCGGGCTCTGTTTAAATTTACCTTGTTCAGTGTAGGGCACTCTTTCATTGTACCGTATTTAATGTCGGGCTGTGTTTTATTTTACATTGTTCAGTGTAGGGCACTGTTTCATTGTACCGTATTTAATGTCGGGCTGTGTTTAATTTTACCTTGTTCACTGTAGGCACTGTTTCATTGTACCGTATTTAATGTTGGGCTGTGTTTAATTGTACATTGTTCACTGTAGGGCACTCTTTCATTGTACCGTATTTAATGTCGGGCTGTGTTTAATTTTACCTTGCTCAGTGGAGGGCACGGTTACATTGTACTTTATTTAATGTCGTGCTCTGTTTAATTTTACATTGTTCACTGTAGGGCACTGTTTCATTGTACCGTATTTAATGTCGGGCTATGTTTAATTTTACATTGTTCACTGTAGGTCACTGTTTCATTGTACTGTATTTAATGTCGGGCTGTGTTTAATTTTACATTCTTCACTGCAGGTCATTGTTTCATTGTGCTGTATTTAATGTTGGGCTCTGTTTAATTTTACCTTGTTCACTGTCGGGCACTGTTTCGTTGTCCCGTATTTAATGTCGGGCTCTGTTTAATGTTACATTGCTCAGTGGAGGGCACTTTTTCATTGTACTGTTTTTAATGTCGGGCTCTGTTTAATTTTGCCTTGTTTACTGTAGGTCACTGTTTCAGTGTACTGTATTTAATGTCGGGCTCTGTTTCATTGTACCGTATTTAATGTCGGGCTGTGTTTAATTTAACCTTGTTCAGTGTAGGGTACTGTTTCATATTACCGTATTTAATGTCGGGCTGTGTTTAATTGTACATTGTTCACTGTAGGACACTGTTTCATTGTACCGTATTTAATGTTGGGCTGTGTTTAATTGTACATTGTTCACTGTAGGGCACTGTTTCATTGTACCGTATTTAATGTCGGGCTGTGTTTAAGTTTACATTGTTCACTGTAGGGCACTGATTCATTGTACTGTATTTAATGTCGGGCTGTGTTTAATTTTACATTGTTCAGTGTAGGGCACTGTTTCATTGTACCGTATTTAATGTCGGGCTATGTTTAGTTTTACATTGTTCACTGTAGGTCACTGTTTCATTGTACTGGACTTAATGTCGGGCGCTGTTTAATTTTCCTTGTTGCTTGTAGGGCACTGTTTCATTGTACCGTATTTAATGTCGGGCTCTGTTTAATTTTACCTTGTTCACTGTAGGTCACTGTTTCATTGCACCGTATTTAATGTCGGGCTGTGTTTAATTTTACATTGTTCAGTGTAGTGCACTGTTTCACTGTACCGTATTTAATGTCGGGCTGTGTTTAATTTTACATTGTTCAGTGTAGTGCACTGTTTCATTCTACCGTATTTAATGTTGGGCTCTGTTTAATTTTACCTTGTTGCTTGTAGAGCACTGTTTCATTGTACCGTATTTAATGTCGAGCTCTGTTTAATTTTACCTTGTTCACTGTAGGTCACTGTTTCATTGTACTGTATTTAATGTCGCGCTCTGTTTAATTTTACATTGTTCACTGTAGGGCACTGTTTCATTGTACTGTATTTAATGCCGGGCTCTGTTTAATTTTACTTTGTTCACTGTAGGGCACTGTTTCATTGTACCGTATTTAATGTCGGGCTCTGTTTAATTTTACATTGTTACTGGTAGGGCACTGATTCATTGTATCGTATTTAATGTCGGGCTGTGTTTAATTTTACATTCTTCACTGTAGGGCACTGTTTCATTGTACCGTATTTAATGTCGGGCTCTGTTTAATTTTACCTTGTTCAGTGTAGGACACTGTTTCATTGTACCGTATTTAATGTCGGGCTCAGTTTAAATTTACCTTGTTCAGTGTAGGGCACTGTTTCATTGTACCGTATTTAATGCCGGGCTGTGTTTAATTTTACATTGTTCAGTGTAGGGCACTGTTTCATTGTACCGTATTCAATGTCGGGCTGTGTTTAATTTTACATTGTTCACTGTAGGGCACTCTTTCATTGTACCGTATTTAATGTCGGGCTGTGTTTAATTTTACCTTGCTCAGTGGAGGGCACTGTTACATTGTACTGTATTTAATGTCGGGCTCTGTTTAATTTTACATTTTTCACTGTAGGGCACTGTTTCATTGTACCGTATTTAATGTCGGGATATGTTTAATTTTACATTGTTCACTGTAGGTCACTGTTTCATTGTACTGTATTTAATGTCGGGCCGTGTTTAATTTTACCTTGCTCAGTGGAGGGCACGGTTACATTGTACTTTATTTAATGTCGTGCTCTGTTTAATTTTACATTGTTCACTGTAGGGCACTGTTTCATTGTACCGTATTTAATGTCGGGCTATGTTTAATTTTACATTGTTCACTGTAGGTCACTGTTTCATTGTACTGTATTTAATGTCGGGCTGTGTTTAATTTTATATTCTTCATTGCAGGGCATTGTTTCATTGTGCTGTATTTAATGTTGGGCTCTGTTTAATTTTACCTTGTTCACTGTCGGGAACTGTTACGTTGTCCTGTATTTAATGTCGGGCTCTGTTTAATGTTACATTTTTCAGTGTAGGGCACTGTTTCATTGTACTGTATTTAATGTCGGGCTCTGTTTAATTTTGCCTTGTTTACTGTAGGTCACTGTTTCAGTGTACTGTATTTAATGTCGGGCTCTGTTTAATTTTACATTGTTACTGGTAGGGCACTGATTCATTGTATCGTATTTAATGTCGGGCTGTGTTTAATTGTACATTGTTCACTGTAGGGCACTCTTTCATTGTACCGTATTTAATGTCGGGCTGTGTTTAATTTTACCTTGCTCTGTGGAGGGCACTGTTACATTGTGCTGTATTTAATGTCGTGCTCTGTTTAATTTTACCTTGCTCAGTGGAGGGCACGGTTACATTGTACTTTATTTAATGTCGTGCTCTGTTTAATTTTACATTGTTCACTGTAGGGCACTGTTTCATTGTACCGTATTTAATGTCGGGCTATGTTTAATTTTACATTGTTCACTGTAGGTCACTGTTTCATTGTACTGTATTTAATGTCGGGCTGTGTTTAATTTTATATTCTTCACTGCAGGGCATTGTTTCATTGTGCTGTATTTAATGTTGGGCTCTGTTTAATTTTACCTTGTTCACTGTCGGGCACTGTTTCGTTGTCCTGTATTTAATGTCGGGCTCTGTTTAATGTTACATTTTTCAGTGTAGGGCACTGTTTTCTGGTACTGTATTTAATGTCGGGCTCTGTTTAATTTTGCCTTGTTCAGTGTAGGGCACTGTTTCATATTACCGTATTTAATGTCGGGCTGTGTTTAATTGTACATTGTTCACTGTAGGACACTGTTTCATTGTACCGTATTTAATGTTGGGCTGTGTTTAATTGTACATTGTTCACTGTAGGGCACTGTTTCATTGTACCGTATTTAATGTTGGGCTGTGTTTAATTGTACATTGTTCACTGTAGGGCACTGTTTCATTGTACCGTATTTAATGTCGGGCTGTGTTTAAGTTTACATTGTTCAGTGTAGGGCACTGATTCATTGTACCGTAATTAAAGTCGGGCTGTGTTTAATTTTACATTGTTCAGTGTAGGGCACTGTTTCACTGTACCGTATTTAATGTCGGGCTATGTTTAATTTTACATTGTTCACTGTAGGTCACTGTTTCATTGTACTGTACTTAATGTCGGGCGCTGTTTAATTTTACCTTGTTGCTTGTAGGGCACTGTTTCATTGTACCGTATTTAATGTCGGGCTCTGTTTAATTTTACCTTGTTCACTGTAGGTCACTGTTTCATTGCACCGTATTTAATGTCGGGCTGTGTTTAATTTTACATTGTTCAGTGTAGTGCACTGTTTCATTCTACCGTATTTAATGTTGGGCTCTGTTTAATTTTACATTGTAGCTTGTAGGGCACTGTTTCATTCTACCGTATTTAATGTCGGGCTGTTTTTAAATTTACATTTTTCACTGTAGGGCACTGTTTCATTGTGCTGTATTTAATGTCGGGCTCTGTTTAATTTTACCTCATTGCTTGTAGGGCACTGTTTCATTGTACTGTATTTAATGTCGGGCTCTGTTGAATTTTACCTTGTTCACTATAGGGCACTGTTTCATTGTACCGTATTTAATGTCGGGTTCTGTTTAATTTTACCTTGTTCAGTGTAGGGCACTGTTTCATTGTACCGTATTTAATGACGGGCTCTGTTTAATTTTACCTTGTTCAGTGTAGGGCACTGTTTCATTGTACCGTATTTACTGTCGGGCTGTGTTTAATTGTACATTGTTCACTGTAGGGCACTGTTTCATTGTACCGTATTTAATGTCGGGCTGTGTTTAATTGTACATTGTTCACTGTAGGACACTGTTTCATTGTACCGTATTTAATGTTGGGCTGTGTTTAATTGTACATTGTTCACTGTAGGGCACTGTTTCATTGTACCGTATTTAATGTTGGGCTGTGTTTAATTGTACATTGTTCATTGTCGGGCACTGTTTCATTGTACCGTATTTAATGTCGGGCTGTGTTTAAGTTTACATTGTTCAGTGTAGGGCACTGATTCAATGTACTGTATTTAATGTCGGGCTGTGTTTAATTTTACATTGTTCAGTGTAGGGCACTGTTTCACTGTACCGTATTTAATGACGGGCTAGATTTAATTTTACATTGTTCACTGTAGGTCACTGTTTCATTGTACTGTATTTAATGTCGTGCTGTGTTTAATTGTACATTGTTGCTTGTAGGGCACTGTTTCATTGTACCGTATTTAATGTCGGGCTCTGTTAAATTTTACATTGTTCCCTGTAGGGCACTGTTTCATTGTACCGTATTTAATGTCGGGCTCTGTTTTATTTTACATTGTTCACATTAGGGCACTGTTTCATTGTACCGTATTTAATGTCGGGCTCTGTTTAATTTTACCTTGTTCAGTGTAGGGCACTGTTTCATTGTACCGTATTTACTGTCGGGCTGTGTTTAATTGTACATTGTTCACTGTAGGGCACTGTTTCATTGTACCGTATTTAATGTCGGGCTGTGTTTAATTGTACATTGTTCACTGTAGGGCACTGTTTCATTGTACTGTATTTAATGTCGGGCTCTGTTTAATTTTACCTTGTTCAGTGTAGGACACTGTTTTATATTACCGTATTTAATGTTGGGCTGTGTTTAATTGTACATTGTTCACTGTAGGGCACTGTTTCATTGTACCGTATTTAATGTTGGGCTGTGTGTAATTGTACATTGTTCACTGTAGGGCACTGTTTCATTGTACCGTATTTAATGTCGGGCTATGTTTAATTTTACATTGTTCACTGTAGGTCACTGTTTCATTGTGCTGTATTTAATGTTGGGCTCTGTTTAATTTTACCTTGTTCACTGTCGGGCACTGTTTCGTTGTCCTGTATTTAATGTCGGGCTCTGTTTAATGTTACATTTTTCAGTGTAGGGCACTGTTTCATTGTACTGTATTTAATTTCGGGCTCTGTTTCATTGTACCGTATTTAATGTCGGGCTGTGTTTAATTTTACCTTGTTCAGTGTAGGGCACTGTTTCATATTACCGTATTTAATGTCGGGCTGTGTTTAATTGTTCATTGTTCACTGTAGGACACTGTTTCATTGTACCGTATTTAATGTTGGGCTGTGTTTAATTGTACATTGTTCACTGTAGGGCACTGTTTCATTGTACCGTATTTAATGTTGGGCTGTGTTTAATTGTACATTGTTCAGTGTAGGGCACTGTTTCACTGTACCGTATTTAATGTCGGGCGCTGTTTAATTTTACCTTGTTGCTTGTAGGGCACTGTTTCATTGTACCGTATTTAATGTCGGGCTCTGTTTAATTTTACCTTGTTCACTGTAGGTCACAGTTTCATTGCACCGTATTTAATGTCGGGCTGTGTTTAATTTTACATTGTTCAGTGTAGTGCACTGTTTCATTGTACTGTATTTAATGTCGTGCTGTGTTTAATTGTACATTGTTGCTTGTAGGGCACTGTTTCATTGTACCGTATTTAATGTCGGGCTCTGTTTAATTTTACATTGTTCACTGTAGGGCACTGTTTCATTGTACCGTATTTAATGTCGGGCTCTGTTTTATTTTACATTGTTCACATTAGGGCACTGTTTCATTGTACCGTATTTAATGTCGGGCTCTGTTTAATTTTACCTTGTTCAGTGTAGGGCACTGTTTCATTGTACCGTATTTACTGTCGGGCTGAGTTTAATTGTACATTGTTCACTTTAGGGCACTGTTTCATTGTACCGTATTTAATGTCGGGCTGTGTTTAATTGTACATTGTTCACTGTAGGGCACTGTTTCATTGTACTGTATTTAATGTCGGGCTCTGTTTAATTTTACCTTGTTCAGTGTAGGACACTGTTTTATATTACCGTATTTAATGTTGGGCTGTGTTTAATTGTACATTGTTCACTGTAGGGCACTGTTTCATTGTACCGTATTTAATGTTGGGCTGTGTGTAATTGTACATTGTTCACTGTAGGGCACTGTTTCATTGTACCGTATTTAATGTCGGGCTGTGTTTAAGTTTACATTGTTCAGTGTAGGGCACTGATTCATTGTACTGTATTTAATGTCGGGCTGTGTTTAATTTTACATTGTTCAGTGTAGGGCACTGTTTCACTGCACGGTATTTAATGTCGGGCTATGTTTAATTTTACATTGTTCACTGTAGGTCACTGTTTCATTGTACTGTATTTAATGTCGGGCTGTGTTTAATTTTACATTCTTCACTGCAGGGCATTGTTTCATTGTGCTGTATTTAATGTTGGGCTCTGTTTAATTTTACATTGTTCAGTGTAGGGCACTGTTTCATTGTACTGTATTTAATGTCGGGCTCTGTTTAATTTTGCCTTGTTCAGTGTAGGGCACTGTTTCATATTACCGTATTTAATGTCGGGCTGTGTTTAATTGTACATTGTTCACTGTAGGACACTGTTTCATTGCACCGTATTTAATGTTGGGCTGTGTTTAATTGTACATAGTTCACTGTAGGGCACTGTTTCATTGTACCGTATTTAATGTTGGGCTGTGTTTAATTGTACATAGTTCACTGTAGGGCACTGTTTCATTGTACCGTATTTAATGTCGGGCGCTGTTTAATTTTACGTTGTTGCTTGTAGGGCACTGTTTCATTGTACCGTATTTAATGTCGGGCTCTGTTTAATTTTACCTTGTTCACTGTAGGTCACTGTTTCATTGCACCGTATTTAATGTCGGGCTGTGTTTAATTTTACATTGTTCACTGTAGGGCACTGTTTCATTGCACTGTATTTCATGTCGGGCTCTGTTTAATTTTACCTTGTTGCTTGTAGGGCACTGTTTCATTGTACAGTATTTAATGTCGGGCTCTGTTTAATTTTACCTTGTTGCTTGTAGGGCACTGTTTCATTGTACCGTATTTAATGTCGGGCTCTGTTTAATTTTACATTTTTCACTGTAGGGCACTGTTTCATTGTACCGTATTTAATTTCGGGCTGTGTTTAATTTTACATTGTTCAGTGTAGGGCACTGATTTATTGTACCGTATTTAATGTCGGGCTCTGTTTAATTTTACCTTGTTCAGTGTAGGGCACTGTTTCATTGTACCGTATTTACTGTCGGGCTGTGTTTAATTGTACATTGTTCACTGTAGGGCACTGTTTCATTGTACCGTATTTAATGTCGGGCTCTGTTTAATTTTACATTTTTCACTGTAGGGCACTGTTTCATTGTGCTGTATTTAATGTCGGGCTCTGTTTAATTTTACCTCGTTGCTTGTAGGGCACTGTTTCATTGTACTGTATTTAATGTCGGGCTCTGTTAAATTTTACCTTGTTCACTGTAGGGCACTGTTTCATTGTACCGTATTTAATGTCGGGCTCTGTTTAATTTTACCTTGTTCAGTGTAGGGCACTGTTTCATTGTACCGTATTTAATGATGGGCTCTGTTTAATTTTACCTTGTTCAGTGTAGGGCACTGTTTCATTGTACCGTATTTACTGTCGGGCTGTGTTTAATTGTACATTGTTCACTGTAGGGCACTGTTTCATTGTACCGTATTTAATGTCGGGCTGTGTTTAATTGTACATTGTTCACTGTAGGGCACTGTTTCATTGTACCGTATTTAATGTCGGGCTGTGTTTAATTGTACATTGTTGCTTGTAGGGCACTGTTTCATTGTACCGTATTTAATGTCGGGCTCTGTTTAATTTTACCTTGTTCACTGTAGGTCACTGTTTCATTGCACCGTATTTAATGTCGGGCTGTGTTTAATTTTACATTGTTCAGTGTAGGGCACTGTTTCATTCTACCGTAGTTAATGTTGGGCTCTGTTTAATTTTACCTTGTTGCTTGTAGGGCACTGTTTCATTGTACCGTATTTAATGTCGAGCTCTGTTTAATTTTACATTGTAGCTTGTAGGGCACTGTTTCATTGTACTGTATTTAATGTCGGGCTCTGTTTAATTTTACATTGTTCACTGTAGGGCACTGTTTCATTGCACCGTATTTAATGTCGGGCTCTGTTTAATTTTACCTCGTTGCTTGTAGGGCACTGTTTCATTGTACCGTATTTAATGTCGGGCTCTGTTTAATTTTACATTGTTGCTGGTAGGGCACTGATTCATTGTACCGTATTTAATGTCGGGCTGTGTTTAAGTTTACATCGTTCACTGTAGGGCACTGTTTCATTGTACCGTATTTAATGTCGGGCTCTGTTTTATTTTACATTGTTCACATTAGGGCACGGTTTCATTGTACCGTATTTAATGTCGGGCTCTGTTTAATTTTACCTTGTTCAGTGTAGGGCACTGTTTCATTGTACCGTATTTAATGTCGGGCTGTGTTTAATTTTACATTGTTCCGTGTAGGGCACTGTTTCATCGTAACGTATTTAATGTCGGGCTGTGTTTAATTTTACCTTGTTCAGTGTAGGGCATTGTTTCACTGTACCGTATTTAATGTTGGGCTGTGTTTAATTGTACATTGTTCACTGTAGGGCACTGTTTCATTGTACTGTATTTAATGTCGGGCTCTGTTTAATTTTACCTTGTTCAGTGTAGGGCACTGTTTCATTGTACCGTATTTAATGTCGGGCTGTGTATAATTTTACTTTGTTCAGTGTAGGGCACTGTTTCATTGTAACGTATTTAATGTCGGGCTGTGTTTAATTTTACCTTGTTCAGTGTAGGGCACTGTTTCACTGTACCGTATTTAATGTTGGGCTGTGTTTAATTGTACATTGTTCACTGTAGGGCACTGTTTCATTGTACCGTATTTAATGTTGGGCTGATTTTAATTGTACATTGTTCTCTGTAGGGCACTGTTTCATTGTACCGTATTTAATGTCGGGCTGTGTTTAATTTTACCTTGCTCAGTGGAGGGCACTGTTACATTGTACTGTATTTAATGTCGTGCTCTGTTTAATTTGACATTGTTCACTGTAGGGCACTGTTTCATTGTACCGTATTTAATGTCGGGCTATGTTTAATTTTACATTGTTCACTGTAGGTCACTGTTTCATTGTACTGTATTTAATGTCGGGCTGTGTTTAATTTTACCTTGCTCAGTGTAGGGCACTGTTTCATTGTACGGTATTTAATGTCGGGCTCTGTTTTATTTTACATTGTTCACATTAGCGCCCTGTTTCATTGTACTGTATTTAATGTCGGGCTCTGTTTAATTTTACGTTGTTCATTGTAGGGCACTGTTTCATTGTACCGTATTTAATGTCGGGCTCTGTTTAATTTTACATTGTTGCTGGTAGGGCACTGATTCATTGTACCGTATTTAATGTCGGTCTGTGTTTAATTGTACACTGTTCACTGTAGGGCACTGTTTCATTGTACCGTATTTAATATCGGGCTCTGTTTTATTTTACATTGTTCACATTAGGGCACTGTTTCATTGTACCGTATTTAATGTCGGGCTCTGTTTAATTTTACCTTGTTCAGTGTAGGGCACTGTTTCATTGTACCGTATTTACTGTCGGGCTGTGGTTAATTGTACATTGTTCACTGTAGGGCACTGTTTCATTGTACCGTATTTAATGTCGGGCTGTGTTTAATTGTACATTGTTCACTGTAGGGCACTGTTTCATTGTACTGTATTTAATGTCGGGCTCTGTTTAATTTTACCTTGTTCAGTGTAGGACACTGTTTTATATTACCGTATTTAATGTTGGGCTGTGTTTAATTGTACATTGTTCACTGTAGGGCACTGTTTCATTTTACCGTATTTAATGTTGGGCTGTGTGTAATTGTACATTGTTCACTGTAGGGCACTGTTTCATTGTACCGTATTTAATGTTGTGCTGTGTTTAAGTTTACATTGTTCAGTGTAGGGCACTGATTCATTGTACTGTATTTAATGTCGGGCTGTGTTTAATTTTACATTGTTCAGTGTAGGGCACTGTTTCACTGCACGGTATTTAATGTCGGGCTATGTTTAATTTTACATTGTTCACTGTAGGTCACTGTTTCATTGTACTGTATTTAATGTCGGGCGCTGTTTAATTTTACATTGTTGCTTGTAGGGCACTGTTTCATTGTACCGTATTTAATGTCGGGCTCTGTTTAATTTTACATTGTTCACTGTAGGGCACTGTTTTATTGTGCTGTATCTAATGTCGGGCTCTGTTTAATTTTACCTCGTTGCTTGTAGGGCACTGTTTCATTGTACTGTGTTTAATGTCGGGCTCTGTTTAATTTTACCTTGTTCACTGTAGGGCACTGTTTCATTGTACTGTATTTAATGTCCGGCTCTGTTTAATTTTACCTTGTTCACTGTAGGGCACTGTTTCATTTTACTGTATTTAATTTCGGGCTGTGTTTAATTTTACATTGTTCAGTGTAGGGCACTGATTTATTGTACCGTATTTAATGTCGGGCTCTGTTTAATTTTACATTGTTCACTGTAGGGCACTGTTTCATTGTACTGTGTTTAATGTCGGGCTCTGTTTAATTTTACCTTGTTCACTGTAGGGCACTGTTTCCTTGTACCGTATTTAATGTCGGGCTCTGTTTAATTTTACATTGTTGCTGGTAGGGCACTGATTCATTGTACTGTATTTACTGTCGGGCTGTGTTTAATTGTACATTGTTCACTGTAGGGCACTGTTTCATTGTACCGTATTTAATGTCGGGCTGTGTTTAATTGTACATTATTTAATGTCGGGCTCTGTTTCATTGTACCGTATTTAATGTCGGGCTGTGTTTAATTTCACCTTGTTCAGTGTAGGGCACTGTTTCATATTACCGTATTTAATGTCGGGCTGTGTTTAATTGTACATTGTTCACTGTAGGACACTGTTTCATTGCACCGTATTTAATGTTGGGCTGTGTTTAATTGTACATAGTTCACTGTAGGGCACTGTTTCATTGTACCGTATTTAATGTTGGGCTGTGTTTAATTGTACATTGTTCACTGTAGGGCACTGTTTCATTGTACCGTATTTAATGTCGGGCTGTGTTTAATTTTACATTGTTCAGTGTAGGGCACTGTTTCACTGTACCGTATTTAATGTCGGGCTATGTTTAATTTTACATTGTTCACTGTAGGTCACTGTTTTATTGTACTGTACTTAATGTCGGGCGCTGTTTAATTTTACCTTGTTGCTTGTAGGGCACTGTTTCATTGTACCGTATTTAATGTCGGGCTATGTTTAATTTTACATTGTTCACTGTAGGTCACTGTTTTATTGTACTGTACTTAATGTCGGGCGCTGTTTAATTTTACCTTGTTGCTTGTAGGGCACTGTTTCATTGTACCGTATTTAATGTCGGGCTCTGTTTAATTTTACCTTGTTCACTGTAGGTCATTGTTTCATTGCACCGTATTTAATGTCGGGCTGTGTTTAATTTTACATTGTTCA